>NC_037689.1:92542345-92581160 GCF_003255815.1 Theropithecus gelada
AGGGGTGTACTCCACCCTGTGAGGTGTGGGGTGTCAGACTGCCCCTAGCGGGGGATGTCTCCCAGTTAGGCTACTCAGGGGTCAGGGACCCACTTGAGCAGGGAGTCTGTCCCTTCTCAGATCTCAACCTCCGTGTTGGGAGATCCACTGCTTTCTTCAAAGCTGTCAGACAGAGTCCTTTGCGTCTGCAGAGGCTTCTGCTGCGTTTATTTTTTACTGTGCCCTGTCCCCAGAGGTGGAGTCTACAGAGACAGGCAGGTTTCCTTGAGCTGCTGTGAGCTCCACCCAGTTGGAGCTTCCCAGCAGCTTTGTTTACCACCTTAAGCCCCACAACAAGGGGGGGCCCCCCCCCCCCCCAGCCTCGCTGCTGCCTTGCCTGTAGATCACAGACTGCTGTGCTAGCAATGAGGGAGGCTCCGTGGGCGTGGGACCCTCCCGGCCAGGTGTGGGATATGATCTCCTGGTGTGCCTGTTTGCTTAAAGCGCAGTATTGGTGTGGGAGTTACCCGATTTTCCAGGTGTTGTGTGTCTCAGTTCCCCTGGCTAGGAAAAGGGATTCCCTTCCCCCTTGCGCTTCCCAGGTGAGGCGATGCCTCGCCCTGCTTCAGCTCTCCCTGGTCGGGCTGCAGCAGCTGACCAGCACCGATCGTCCGGCACTCCCCAGTGAGATGAACCCAGTACCTCAGTTGAAAATGCCGAAATCACTGGTCTTCTGTGTCGCTTGTGCTGGGAGTTGGAGACTGGAGCTGTTCCTATTCGGCCATCTTGCTCCGCCCCCTCAAGAAAGTTTTAACTCTGTGAAATGAATGAACATATCAAAAAGCAGTTTCTCAGAAAACTTCTTTCTAGTTTATACCTGAAGATATTTCCTTTTTTACCATAGGCCTAAAAGTGCTACAAAATATCTATTTGGAGAATCCAAGGAAACACTGTTTCCAAACTACTGAATCAAAAGAAAAATATTAACTCTGTGTGTTGAATGTCCAAATCACAAGTCAGTTTGTCAGATAACTTCCTTCGAGTTTTTATCCTGGGATCTTCTCTTTTTCACCACTGGTCTCAAAGACCACCAAAACATCCATTCGCAGAATGGACAAAAACAGTGTTACCAAACTGCTGAATCCAAAGAAACGTTTAAGTCTGTGACGTGAACGGACACATCACAAAGCAGTTTCTCAGAAAGATTCTTTCTACTATTTATCTGAAGACATTTCATTTTTCACAAGAGGCTTCAGTGCACTGCCGAAAATCTCTGCAGATTCTAAGATAACACTGTTTCCAAACTGCTGAATGAAAAGATAGGTTGAACTCTGCGAAATGAATGCACACATCACAGGTTGGTTTGTCAGTTAACTTCCTTCTATTTTTTGTTCTGAGATATTCGCTTTTTTGCCTTTGGCCTCAAAGAACTCCCAAAAGTCCATTCGCAGCATGGACACAAACAGTGTTCTGAAGCTGCTGAATCCACAGAAAGGTTTAACTCAGTGAGATGAATGCAAACGTTACAAAACAGTCTGTCAGAAAGCTTCTTTGTAGTTTTTATCTGAACATATCTGCTTTTTCACTGTAGGCCCCAAAGCACTACCAAATATATCTTCAGTGAATCCAAGAAAACACTGTTTTCACAGTGCTGAAAGAAAAGAAATGTTTAAGTCTGTGAAATGAATACACAAATCATAAGTAGGTTTCTCAGATAAATTACTTCTAGTTTATCCTGGATTATGCACTTTTTTGCCATTGGCCTCAAAGAGCACTCAAATGTATATTCGCAGAATGTACAAAAACAGTGTTACCAAACTGCAGAATCCAAAGAGAGTTTAACTCAGTGAGGTGAATGCAAACATCACAAAGCAGTTTCTCAGAAAGCTTCTTCCTACTATTTATCTGAAGATATTTCTTTTTTCACAGTAAGCTTCAATGCACGACTGAATATCTCTTCAAAGATTCTAAGAAAACGATTTGTCCAAAGTGCTGAATGAAAGAAAGGTTTAACTCTGTGAGAGGAATGCACACATCACAGGTCACTTTATTAGATAACTTCCTTACAGTTTTTGTCCTATGATATTTGCTTTATCGCCATTGGCCTCAATGAGCTCCCAAATGTCCTTTCGCAGAATGGACAAAAACATAGTTCCCAAACTGCTGAATCCAAAGAAAGGTGTAACTCTATGAGATGAATGCACACATCACAAAGGAGTTTCTCGGAAAGCTTCTTTCTGGTTTTCATCTGAAGATATATCCTTATTCACTATAGGCCTCAATGCACTACCAAATATCTCTTCAGAGAACCCAAGAAAACACGGTTTCCAAACTGCTAAATGAAAAGAAATGTTAAAGTCTGTGAGATGAATGTACAAATCACAAGTTAGTTTGTCAGATAGCTTCCTTCTAGTTTCTATCCTGGGATATTCGCTTTTTTCGCCATTCACCTCATAGAGCAATCAAACGTCCATTTGCAGAATGGACAAAAACAGTGTTACCAAACTGCTGAATCCAAAGATACATTTAACTCAGTGAGGTGAATGCACACATAATAAAGCAGTTTCTCAGAAAGCTTCTTTCTTTTTCTCTCTGAAGATATTTCCCTTTTCACCATTGGCCTCAATGGCTCCCAAACATACCTTCACAGATAGTACTAAAATAGTGATTCCAAACTACTAAACAAAAAGAAATTTTAACTCTGTGACATGAATGCACACATCACAAAGCAGTTTCTCAGATATATTCTTTCTAGTTTTTATCCTGGGATGTGCAGTTTTTGCCATTGGCCTCAATGGGCTCCCAAATGTCCATTCACAGAATGGACAAAAATCGTATTTCCAAACTGATGAATCCAAACAAAGTTTTAACTCTGTGAGATGAATGTACACATCACAAAGCAGTGTCTCAGAAAGTTTCTCTCTAGATTTTCTCACAAGATATTTCCTTTTTCACCATGGGCCTCAAAGCACTACTAAATATCACTTCTCAGAATACAAGAAAACACTGTTTCCAAACTGCTGAATGAAAAGAAATCTTTAACTCTGTGAGACTAATGAACAAATCACAAGTTGAAGAGATATTTTGTAGTCCTTTGAGGCCTATGGTGAAAAAGGAAACATCTTCAGATAAAAATTAGAAAGAAGCTTTCTGAGAAACTGCTTTGTGATGTGTGCAATCAGCTCACAGAGGTAACCTGTCTTTTCATTCAGCAGTTTGGAAATCCTGTTTTCTTAGAATCTGCAAAGAGATATTTGGTAGTGCATTGAGATCTATGGTGAAAAAGGAAATATCTTCAGATAAATAGTAGAAACAATGCTTCTGAGTAACTGCTTTGTGATGTGTGCATTCATCTCACAGAGTTAAATGTTTCTTTGGATTCATCAGATTGGAAACATGATTCTTATCCATTCTGCGAATGGACATTTGGGGGCTCATTGAGACCAAAGGTGAAAAACTGAATATACCACGATAAAAACTAGAAGGAAGATATCTGAGAAACTGCTTTGTGGTGTGACCATTCATGTTTCAAGTTAAACTTTTCCTTTCATTCAGCGGTTTGGTAACACTGTTTTCTCAGATTCTGCAAAGAGATATTTAGTAGTGTATTGAGGTCTATGATGAATAAGGAAATACTTTCAGGTAAAAACTAGTTTCTTGGGAAACTGTTTTCTGGCATGTTGATTTCTCTCACAGAGTTAAACCTTTTTTTTCATTCAGCAATTTGGAAACACTATTTTTGTAGAACCTGCACCAGGATATTTGGAATCATATTGTGGCCTGTGGTGAAAAAGGAAACATCTTCTGATGAAAAGAAAGAAGCTTTCTGAGAAACTGCTTTGTGATGTGTGCATTCATCTCAAAGAGTTATAACTTTCTTTCTATTCAGCAGTTTGGAAACACCGTTTTTGTCCATTCTGTGAATGGGAGCTCATTGAGGCCATTGGATGAAAAGCATATATCCCAGGGTTAAAACTCGAAGGAATCTATCTGAGAAACTGCTTTGTGATGTGTGCATTCATCTCACAGAGTTAAACGTTTCTTTTCATTCAGCAGTTTGGAAGCACTGTTTTTGTATAATCTGCAAAGTGATATTTGGGAGTGCATTGCAGCCAATGGTGAGAAAGGAAATATCTTCAGATAAAAAATCGAAAGAAGATTTCTGAAAAATTGCTCTGTGATGAGTGCATTCATTTCACAGAATTAAACCTTTCTTTCTATTCAGCAGATTGGAAACCCTGCTTTTGTCCTTTCTGCTAATGGACATTTGGGAGCTTGTTAATTCAAAGGCAAAAATGGGTATAACCTATCATAAAAACTAGAAGGAAGCTATCTAAGACACTGTTTTGTGATGTGTGCATTCAACTTGCAGAGTTAAACCTTACTTTTCATTCAGCAGTTGTTAAACACTGCTTTGGCAAATCTGCAAAGAGATATTTGGAAGCATATTGTGGCCTATGGTGAAAAAGCCAACTTCTTCAGATAAAAACTAGACAGAAGCATTTTGAGAAACTTCTTTGTGATGTGTGCATTCATCTCACAGTGTTAAGCCTATCTTTTAAGGTAGCAGTTAGAAAACACTGTTTTGGTCCATTCTGCAAATGGACATTAGGGAGCTCATAGAGGCCAATGTTGAAAAAGCAAATATCCCAGGATAAATATCCCGAGATTAAAAAGCTAAAATCCCAGGATAAACCTAGAATGACACCATGTGAGAAGTTGCTTTGTGATGTGTCCATTCATCTCACAGAGTTAAACCTGTATTTTCATTCAACAGGTTGGAGACACTTGGTTTGTATAATCTGTGGTGGGATATTAGGGAGCACATTGAGGCCTATGGTGAAAAAGGAAACTTCATCAGATCAAAAAAGTAAAAGCTTGCTGAGAAACTGCTTTGGGATGTGTGCTTTCATATCCTAGACTTAAACCTTTCTTTGGGTTCAGCAGTTTAGAAACACTGTTTTTGTAGAAACTGCAAAGAGATATTTGGGTGTGAATTGAGGCCTATGGTGAAAAAGCACACTTCTTCAGATGAAAACTAAACAGAAGCTTTCTGAGTAACTTTTTTGTGATATGGGCATTCATTTCACAGTGTTAAACCTTTCTCTCATTTCAGCTGTTAAGAAGCACTGTTTTTTCCCATTCTGTGAATGAACACGTAGGAGCTTATTGAGGTCAATGGCATAAAAGCTAATATCCCAGGATAAATCCTAGAAGGATGCCATCTGAGAAATCACTTTGTGATGTGTGCATTCATTTTGCAGAGTTAAACCTTTATTTTCATTCAACAGGTTGGAATGAGTGTGTTTGTAGAATCCATTAAGGGATATTTGGGATCACATTGAGGACTATGGTGAAAAAGGAAACATCTTCAGATAAAAACAAGAAAGAAATTTTCTGAGAAATTGCTTTGGGATGTTTGCATTCATCTCCCAGAGTTAAACCTTTTTGTGGATTCAGTAGTTTAGAAACAATGCTTTTGTAGAAACTGGGAAGGGATATTTGGGAGTTCATTGAGACCTATAGTGATAAAGAAAACATCTTCAGATAGAAACTAGAAAGGAGCTTTCTGAGAAACTGCTTTCTGATTTGTGTATTCATCTCATAGAGTTTAATCTTTTTTTTTTTTTTTTTTTTGAAACAGAGTCTCGCTCTGTCACCCAGGCTGGAGTGCAGTGGCCGGATCTCAGCTCACTGCAAGCTCCACCTCCCGGGTTTACGCCATTCTCCTGCCTCAGCCTCCCGAGTAGCTGGGACTACAGGCGCCCGCCAACTCACCCGGCTAGTTTTTTTGTATTTTTTAGTAGAGACGGGGTTTCACTGTGTTAGCCAGGATGGTCTCGATCTCCTGACCTCGTGATCCACCCGTCTCGGCCTCCCAAAGTGCTGGGATTACAGGCTTGAGCCACCGCACCCGGCCGAGTTTAATCTTTCCTTCAATTCAGCAGTTTGTAAACACTGTTTTTGTCCATTCTGTCAAAGGACATTTGGCAGCACTTTGAGGTCAAAAGCGAAAAAGTGAATATCCCAGGAAGAAAATCTAGAGGGAAGCTACGTTAGAAACCTCTTTGTGATGTGTGAATTCATCTCGCAGAGTTAATCTTTTCTTTACAGTCAGCAGTTTGGAAATACTGTTTTTGTAGAATCTGCACAGGGATATTTTGGGTCGCATTGTGGTCTGTGGTGAAAAAGCAAATGTCCTCAGATAAAAAGAAGAAAGAAGCTCTCTGAGAAACTGCTTTGTGATGTGTGCTTTCAGTTCACATAGTTATAACTTTTTTGTATTCAGCAGTTTGGAAACACAGTATTTGTACAAACTGAGAAGGCATATCTGGGAGTGCATTGAGGCCTATGTTGATAACATAAATACCTTCAGATAGAAACTAGAATGAAACTTTATGAGAAACTCCTTTGTGATGAGTGTATGAATGTCACAGAGTTAAACATTTCTTTCAGTTCAGCAGTTGGGAAACACTGTTTTTGTCCTTTCCACCAATGGACATTTGGGAGCTCTTTGAGGCCAAAAGCAAAAAAGCGAATATCCCAGGATAAAATCTAGAAGGAACTATGTGAGAAACCACTTTGTGATAAGTGAGTTCATCTCTTAGAGTTAATCCTCTCTTTCAGTCAGCAGTTTGGAAACACTGTTTTTGTAGAATCTACACAGGGATATTTGGGATCGCATTATGGCTTGTGGTGAAAAAGGAAACATCTTCAGATAAACAGAAGAAAGAAGCTCTCTGGGAAACTGCTTTATGAGGTGTGCATTCACCTCACAGAGAGATAACTTTCTTTGTATTCAACAGTTTGAAAACACCATTTGTCAAAATCATCTCACAGATTTAAACCTTTATTTTCATTCAACAGGTTGGAACCACTGTGTTTGTAGAATCTGCGAAAGGGTATTTGTGAGCTCATTGAGGCCATTGGAGAAAAAGTGAATATCCCAGGGTAAAAACTAGAAGGAAGCTATTGGAGAAACTGTTTTGTGATGTGTGAATTCAACCCACAGGGTTAAACCTTTCTTTCTATTGGGCTGATTCGAAACACTGTTATTCTCCATTCTGTGAATGGACATTTGGGTGCTCGTTAGGACCAAGGTGAAAAAGGGAGTATCCCACAATAAAAACTAGAAGGAAGCTAACTTAGACACTTTTTGTGAAGTTTGCATTCAACTCGCAGAGTTAAACCTTTCTTTTCATTCAGCAGTTTTTAAACACTGCTTATGTGGAGTCTGCAAAGGTATACTTGAGAGGACTTTGAGGTCTATAGTGAAAAAGTAAACTTCTTCAGATATAAACTATTCAGAAGCATTCTGAGAAACTTCTTTGTGATTTGTGCTTTTATCACGCAGTGTTAAACCTTTCTTTAGATTCAGCAGTCAGGAAACACTGATCCATTCTGAGAATGGATATTTGGGAACTCATTGAGGCCAAAAGCAAAAACGTGAATATCCCAGCATAAATACTAGAAGTAAGTCATCTGAGAAATCGCTTTGTGATGTGTGTGTTCATCTCACATAATTAAACTTTCTTTCATTCAACAGGTTGGAAATACTGCGTTTGTAGAATCTGTGGAGGCATATTTGGGAGTGCATTGAGGTCTATGGTATAAAAGGAAACATCTTCAGATAAAAGCAATAAAGAAGCTTTCTGAGAAACTGCTTTGGGATGTGTGCATTCATCTCCTAGAATTAAACCTTTCATTGGATTCAGCAGTTTAGAATCTCTGTTTCTGTAGAAACTGCGAAGGGGTATTTGGGAGTGAATTGAGGCCTATGGTGATAAAGAAAACGTGTTCAGATAGAAACAGAAAGAAGCTTTCTGAGAAACTTCTTTGTGATGTGTGTATTTATCTCAGAGAGTTAAATCTTTCTTACAATTCAGCAGTTTGGAAACACTGTTTTTGTTCATTCTGCCAATGGACATATGGGAGCTCTTTGAGTCCAAAAGTGAAAAATCAAATATCTCAAGATAAAATCTGGAAGGAAACTAAGTGTGAAACTGCTTTGTGAAATGTGAATTCATTTCTTAGAACTAAACCTTCCTTTTTGCTCAGCAGTTTTTAAACACAGTTTTGTAGAATCTACACAGGGATATTTGGGATTGCATTGTCTCCTTTGGTGAAAAAAGAAACATCTTCAGATAAAAAGAAGAAAGAAGCTCTCTAAAAAACTGCTTTGTGGTGTGTGCATTCATCTCACAGAGTTATAACTTTCTTTGTATTCAGCAGTTTGGAAACATTGTTTTGGTCCGTTCTGCCATGGATGTTTGGGAGTTCTTTGTGGCCAAAAGTGAAAAAGCGAATATCCCAGGATAAAGTCTAGAAGGAAGTTATGTGAGAAACTGCTTTGTGAAGTGTGAATTCATCTTGTAGAGTTAAACCTTTCTTTTCATTCAGCAGTTGGAAAACACTGTTTTTGTAGAATCTGCACAGGGATATTTGGGATTGTATAGTGGCCTGTGGTGAAAAAAGAAACATCTTCAGATAAAAAGAAGACAGAAGTTTTCTGAGAAACTGCCTTGTGGTGTGTGCATTCATCTCACAGAGTTATAACATTGTTTGTATTCAGCAGTTTGGAAATACTGTTTTTGTCCATTCTGTGAGTGTACATTTGGGAGCTCATTGAGGCCATTGGAGAAAAAACGAATATCCCAGGGTAAAAACTGTAAGGAAGCTATTGGAAAAACTGCTTTGTGATGTGTACATTGATCTCGCCAAGTTATACCTTTTTTTTTCATTCATCAGTTTGGAAGCACTGTTTTTGTAGAATCTGTGAAGGGATACTTGGGAGCGCATTGAATGCTATTTTGAAGAAGAAGATACCTTCAGATAAAAACTAGAAAGAAACTTTCTGAAAAACTTCTTTGTGATGTCCATTCATCTCACAGAATTAAATCTTTGTTTCTTTTCAGCAGTTTGAAAACCCTGTTTTTGTCCATTCTGTAAATGGACATTTGGGAGCTCATTAGGACAAAGGCGAAAAAGGGAATATCCCATGATAAAAACTAGAAGGAAGCTATCTAAGACACCGTTTTCTGATGTGTGCATTCACCTCACAGATTTAAAACTTTCGTTACATTCAGCAGTTTTTAAACACTGTTGTTGTAGAATCTGCAAAGGGATATTTGGAAGCGCATTGAGGCCTATGCTGAAACAGCAAACATCTTCAGATACAGGCAAGACAGAAGAATTCTGAGAAACTTCCTTGTGATGAGTGCATTCATCTCACAGTGTTAAACTTTTCTTTGGATTCAGCAGTTAGGAAATACTGTTTTCGTACATTCTGCAAATTTACATTTGGGAACTCATTGAGGCCAATGGCGAAAAAGGAAATATCCCAGGATAAATCCTAGAAGGAAACCATCTCATAAATCGCTTTGGGATGAATGCATTCATCTCACAGAGTTAAACCTTTATTCATTCAACAGATTGGAAACACTGTGTTTGTAGAATCTGTGAAGGGATATATGTGAGCGGATTGAGGTCTATGGTGAAAAAGGAAACACCTTCAGATAAAAACAAGAATGAAGCTTTCTGAGAAACTACTTTGGGATGTGTGCATTCATCTGTTACAGAAAACCTTTCTTTGGATTCAGCAGTTTAGAAACACTGTTTTTGTAGAAACTGCGAAGGGATATTTGGGAGTGCATTGAGGCCTATGGTGATAAAGAAAACATCTTCAGATAGAAAATAAAAAGAAGGTTTCTGAGAAACTGCTTTGTGTTGTCTAATTCATCTCACAAGGTGAAACCATTCTTTGGATTTAGAAGTTAAGAAAAACTGTTTTTGTAGAAACAGAGAAGGGATATTTGGGAGGGTATTGAGGCCTATGCAGATAAAGAAAACATCTTTTTTTTTTTCCTTTTCTTTTGAGATGGAGTCTCACTCTGTCACCCAGGCTGGAGTGCGTTGGCCAAATCTCAGCTCACTGCAAGCTCCTTCTCCCAGGTTTATGCCATTCTCCTGCCTCAGCCTCCCGAGTAGCTGGGACTACAGGCACCCACCACCTCGCCTGGCTAGTTTTTTGTATTTTTTAGTAGAGATGGGGTTTCCCCGTGTTCACCAGGATGGTCTCGATCTCCTGACCTCGTGATCCACCCGTCTCAGCCTCCCAAAGTGCTGGGATTACAGGCTTGAGCCACCACGCCCGGCAGAAAACATCTTTAGATAGAAACTAGAAAGAAACTTTCTGAGAAACCTTTTGATGTGCCTATTCATCTCACAGAGCTAAAAAAAAAATCATTTCCATTCAGCAGTCTTGAACCATTGCTTTTGTCCATTCTGTCAATGGACATTTGGGAGCTCTTTGATGTCAAAAGTGAAAAATGAATATCCCAGGATAAAGTATAGAAGGAAGCTATGTGAGAAACCATTTTGTGATGTGTGAATTAATCTCGGAAAGTTAAACTTTTCAATTCATTTGGAAGTTTGGAAACACTGCATTTGTAGAATCTGTACAGGGATATTTGGGATCCCATTGTGGCCTGTGGTGAAAAAGTAAACATCTTCAGATAAAAAGAAGAAAGAAACTTTCTGAGAAACTGCTCTGTGATGTGTACATTCATCTCACAGAGTAATCACTTTCTTTACATTCAGCAGTTTGTAAACATGATTTTTGTTCATTCTGTGAATAGACATTTGGGAACTCGTTGAGGCCATTGGAGAAAAAGTGAATACCCCAGGGTAAAAACAAGAAGAAATCTATCTAAGAAAATGGTTTGCGATTTGTGAATTCATCTCGCTGAGTTACACCTTCCTTTTCCTTCAGCAGTATGGAAGCACTGTTGTTGCAGAATATGTGAAGCTGTATTTGGGAGCACATTAAGGCCTATGGTGAAAAAGCAACTGTCTTCAGATAAAAACTACAAAGAAAATTTCTGAAAACCTGCTTTGTGATGTGTGCATTCATCTCAAAGGAATTAAACCTTTCTTTCTATTCAGCAGATTGGAAACCCCGTTTTTGTCCATTCTGCAAATGTACATTTGGTAACTCGTTAGGAAAAAGACAAAAAAGGGAATATACCATGATAAATATTAAAAGGAAACTAAGACACCGTTTTGTAATGTGTGCAGTCATCTCACAGAGTTTAAACTTCCTTTTCATTCAGAAGGTTTGAATACTATTTTTGTAGAATCTGCAAATGGATGTTGGGAAGCACATTGAGGACTACAGTGAGAAAGCAAACTTCTACAGATAAAAACCAAACAGAAACATTCTGAGAAATGTCTTTGTGATGTGTGCATTCATCTCACAGTGTTAAACATTTCTTTGGATTCAGCAGTTAGGAAATACTGTTTTGGTCCATTCTGCAAATGGACATTTTGGAGCTCATGGAGACCAATGGCAGGAAAGTAAATAGGCCAGGATAAATACTTGAAGGAAGCCATCTATGAAATCGCTTTGTGATATGTGCATTCATCTCACAGAGTTAAACCTTTATTTTCATTCAACAGGTTGGAAGCACTGTGTAAAATCTGTGAAGGTATATTTGGGAGTGCATTAAGGCCTATGGTAATAAAGGAAACACCTTCAGATAGAAACTAGAAAGAACTTTTCTGAGAAACTGCTTTATTAAGTGTATATTCATCTCAGAGATTTTAACATTTCTTTCAACTCAGCAGTTTGGAAACGATATTTTGTCCATTCTGCTGAAGGACATTTGGGACTCTTTGAGACCAAAAGCAAAATAGCAAATATCCCAGGATAAAATCTAGAAGGAAACTGTGTGAGAAACTGCTTTGAGATGTGTGATTTCATGTCACACAGTTAAAACTTCCTTTTCAGTCAGCAGTTTGGAAACACGGTTTTTGTAAAATCTGCACAGGGATATTTGGGAACACATTGTGGCTAGGGTGGAAAAGGAAACCTATTCAGATATAAAGAAGAAGTAATTTTTCTGAGAAACTGCTTTGTGATGTATGCATTGATCTCACAGAGTTGTAACTTTCTTTGTATTCAGTGGTTTGGAAACAGTGTTTTTGTCCATTCTGTGAGTGGACATTTGCAAGCTTATTGAGGTCATTTGAGAAAAAGCAAATATCCCAGGGTAAAAACTGGAAGGAAGTTGTGGGGAAAAGAGAGATTAGACTGTTACTATGTCTACATAGAAAGAAGTAGACATAAGAGATTCCATTTTGTTCTGTATTTGAGATGCTGTTAATCTGTGACCCTACCCCCAACTGTGTCCCTGCAAGAGACATGTGCTGTGGTGACTCAAGGTTTAACAGATTTGGGGCTGTACAGGGTGTGCTTTGTTAAACTAGTGCCTGAAGGCAGTTTGCTTGTTAAAAATCATCACAATTCTCTTAATCTCAAGTACCCAGGGACACATAGACTGCAGAAGTTCACAGGGACCTCTGCCTAGGAAAGCTAGGTATTGTGTAAGGTTTCTCCCCATGTGATAGTCTGAAATATAGCCTGACACCGTGAAGGGCCTGTGCTGAGGAGGACTAGTATAAGAGGAAAGAAGGCCTCTTGGCAGTTGAGATAGAGAAAAGCATCTGTCTCCTGCCCATCCCTGGGCAATGGAACATCACAGTGTAAAACCCAATTGTATGTTCTATTTACTGAGATGGGAGAAAATCGCCTTAGGACTGAAGCTGGGACTTGCTAGCAGCAATACTGCTCTTTATGTACTAAAAAGGTTTATGGAGATGTTTGCATATGCATATCAAGGAACAGTAATTTGCTTAAACTTATTCACATCACAGAGATCTTTATTCATATGTCTTATTGCTGACCTCTTCCCTACTATGATCCTATTATCCTGCCACTTCCCTTTTCCAAGATGGTAAAGATAATGATCAATCAATACTGAGGGAACTCAGAGACTGGTGCTGACGTGGGTCCTCTGTGCGCTGAGCGCCAGTCCCCTGGGTCCACTTTCTCTTTCTCTATACTTTGTCTCTGTGTCTCATTTCTTTTCTCAAGTCTCTCGTTCCACCTAATGAGAAATACCCACAGGTGTGCAAAGGCAGGCCTCCCCTTCAGGAAGTTATCTGAGAAACTGCTTTGTGATGTGTGCATTCATCTTGCAGAGTTACACCTTTCTTTTCATTCAGCTGTTTGGAAACACTTTTTTTGTAGAATCTGCAAAGGGATATTTGCGAGCCCATTGAGACCTACAGTGAAAAAGGAAATATCTTCAGATAAAAACTAGAAAGAAGCTTTCTGAAAAAGTGTTTTGGGATGTGTGCATTCATCCCACAGAATTAAAACTTTTTTTCTGTTTAGCAGATTTGAACCCCTGTTTTTGTGCATTTTGTGAATGGACATTTTGGAGTTCATTAGGACAAACGGGAAAAATGGAATATCCCACAATAAAAACTAGAAAGAAGCTATCTGAGACACCATTTTGTGATCTGTGCATTCAACTCACACAGCTAAACCTTTGAATTCATTTTGTAGTTTTTAAACAGTGTTCTTGTAGAATCGGCAAAGAGATATTTGGATGCACATCGAGGTCAATGGTGAAAAAGCAAACTTCTTCAGATAAAAACTAGACAGAAGCATTCTGAGAAACTTCTTTGTGATGGGTGCATTCATCTCACAGTGTTAAACTTTCTTTCGATTCAGCAGTTAGAAAACAGTGTTTTGGTCCATTCTGTGAATGGTCATTTGGGAGCTCATTGAGGTGTATGGTGAAAAAGTGAATATCTCAGGATAAACACTAGAAAGAAGCCATCTGAGAAATCGATTTGTGATGTGTTGATTCATCTCCCAGAGTTAAACCTTTATTTTCATTCAACAGATTGGAAACACTGTGTTTTGTAGAATCTGTGAAGGGGTATTTAGGAGTGCATTGACATCTATGGTGAAAAACAAACTTCTTCAGATAAAAACAAGAAAGAAACACTCTGAGAAACTGCTTTGAGATGTGTCCATCCAACTGCTAGAGATAAACCTCTCTTTGGTTTCAGCAGTTTTGAAACACTGTGTTTGTAGAAACTGTGAAGAGATATTTGGGAGCACATTGAGGCCTATGGTGATAAAGAAAACATCTTCATTTAGAAACTAGAAAGAAGTTTTCTGAGAAACTGCTTTGTGATGTGTGTATTCATCTCACAGAGTTAAACCATTCTTTCAATTCAATATTTTGGAAATGCTGTTTGTGTCCATTTTGCCAATGGACATTTGGGAGCTCTTTGAGGCCAAAAGCAAAAAAGTGAATATTCCAGGATGAAATCTACAAGAAAGCTATGTGAGAAACTGCTTTGTGACCTGTGAATTCATCTCACAGAGTTAAACTGTTCTTTTCTTTCAGCAATTTGAAAACACTGTTTTTGTAGAATCTGCACAGGGATATTCAGGATCCCACTGTGGCCTGTGGTGAAAAAGGAAACATCTTCAGATAAAAAAGAAGAAAGAAGCTATCAGAGAAACTGCTATGTGATGTGTGCTTTCATCTCACAGAGTTATCACTTTCTTTCTATTCCACAGTTTGGAAACACCATTTGTGTCCATTCTGCAAATGGATATTTGGGAGCTCGTTGAGGCAATTGGAGAAAAAGCTAATATCCCAGGGTAAGAACTAGAATAAGCTATCTGAGAAACTGCCTTGTGATGTGTACCCTCATCTCACAGACTTACACTTTAGTTTTCATTCAGCAGCTGGGAAGCACCGGTTTTGTAGAATCTGTGAAGGGATATTTGGGAGTGCATTGAGGTCTATGGTGAAAAAGGAAATATTTTCAGATAAAAACTACAAAGAAGCTTTTTGAAAAACTACTTTGTGATGTTTGCATTCCTCTGAAAGAATTAAACCTTTCTTTCTGTTCAGTAGATTAGATACCCTGGTTTTGTCCATTCTGTGAATGGACATTTCGGAGCTCATTAGGACAAAGGCAAAAAAGGGAATATCCCACGATAAAAACTAGAAGGAAGCTATCTAAGACACTGTTTTGTGATATGCGTGTTCATCTCGCAGAGTTAAACCATTATTTTCATTCAGCAGGTTTTGAACACTGTTATTATGGGATCAGAAAAAGGATATTGGGAAGCACATAGAGGACTATGGTGAAAAAGCAAACTTCATCAGATAAAAACTAGACAGAAGCATTCTGAGAAACTTCTTTGTGATGTGTGCATTCATTTAATCGTGTTAAATATTTCTTTCAATTCAGAAGCTAGGAGACTCTGTTTTGGTCCATTCTGTGAATGCACATTTGGGAGCTCATTGAGGCCAATGTCAGAAAAGCGAATATCCCAGGACAAACACTAGAAGGAAGCCATCTGGGAAATCGCTTTGTGATGTGTGCATTCATCTCTCAGAGTTAAACCTCTATTTTCATTCAACAAGTCAGAAACACTGTTTATAAACTCTGTGAAGGATATTTGGGAGTACATTGAGGCCTATGGTGATAAAGGAAACATCTTCAGATAGAAACTAGAAAGGTGCTCTCAGAAAAACTGCTTTGGGATGTGTGTATTCATCTCACAGAGTTAAACCTCTTTCAATTCAATATTTTGGAAACGCTGTTTGTGTCCATTCTGCCAATGGACATTTGGGAGCTCTTTGAGAGCAAAAACAAAAAAGCGAATATCCCAGGATAAAATCTAGAAGGAAGCTGTGTGAGAAACCACTTTGAAATGTGTGAGTTCATCTCGTAGAGTTAAAACCTTTTCAGTCAGCAATTTGGAAACACTGTTTTTGTAGAACCTGCACAGGGATATTTGGGATCACATTCTGGCCTGTGGTGAAAAAGGAAACATCTTCAGATAAAAGAAGAAAAAAGCTCTCTGAGAAACTGCTTTGTGATGTTTGCATACATCTCACAGAGTTATAACTTGTTTTCCATTCAGCAGTTTGGAAACATTGTTTTTGTTCATTCTGTGAAAGGACATTTGGGATCTCATTGAGGCCATTGGAGAGAAAGCAAATATTCCAGGGTAAAAACTACAAGGAATCTATCAGAGAAACTGCTTTGTGATGTGTACATTCATCTCACAGAGTTACACCTTTCTTTACATTCAGCAGTTCAGAGGCTCTGTTTTTGTAGAATCTCTGAAGGAATATTTGGGAGTGCAATGAGGTCTCTGGAGAAAAATTAAATATCTTCAGATAAAACCTAGAGGAAAGTTTTCTGAAAAATTGATTTGTGATGTGTGCATTCATCTCACAGAATTAAACCTTTCTTTCTATTCAGCAGTTTGGAAACCCTATTGTTGACCATTCTGCTAATGGACATTTGGGAGCTCATTAGGACAAAGGTGAAAAAGGGAATATCCCATGATAAAAACTAGAAGGAAGTTATCTAAGACACCATTTTGTGATATGTTTGATCAACTCACAGAGTTAAATATTTCTTTTCATTAAGCAGTTTTTAAACACTGTTTCTGTAGAATCTGCAAAGGGATATTTGGAAGCACATTGAGCCCTACTGTGAAAAAGCAAACTTCTACAGATAAAATCTATACAGAAGCATTCTGAGTAACTTCTTTGTGACGTGTGCATGCACTCACAGTGTTAAAACTCTCTTCAATTCAGCAGTTAGAAAAAAACTGTTTTGGTCCATTCTGCAAATGAACATTTTGGAGCTCATTGAGGCCAATGGTGAGAAAGTGAATATCCCAGGATAAACGCTACAAGGAAGCCATCTAAGAAATCGATTTGTGATGTGTGTGCTCATCTCACAGAGTTAAACCTTTATTTTCATTCAACAGGTTGGAAACACAGCGATTGTAGTATTTGTGAAGTGATATTTTGGAGTGCATTGAGGTCTATGGTGCAAAAGGAAACATCTTCAGATGAAAACAATAAAGAACCTTTCTGAAAAACTACTCTGGGATGTGTGCATTCATCTCCTAGAGTTAAAACTTTATTTGGATTCAGCTTTTTAGAAACACAGCTTTTGTAAAAACTGTGAAGGCATATTTGGGAGCACAATGAGGCTTATGATGATAAAGAAAACATCTCCTGATAGAAACTAGAAAGAAGCTTTCTGAGAAACTGCTTTGTGATGTGTGAATTCCTCTCACAGAGTTAAGGCTTTCTTCTGATTGATCAGTTGAGACACACTGATTTTGTAGTAACTGTGAAGGAATATTTGGGAGCCCATTGAGGCCTATGTTGATAAAGGAAACATCTTCAGATAGAAACTAGAAAAGCTTTTTGAGAAACTCTGCTGTGATGTGTGTATTCATCTCACAGAGTTAAACCTTTCTTTCAATTCAACAGTTTTGAATCACTGTTTTTGTCCATTCAGTAAATGAACATTTGAGAGCTCTTTGAGGCCAATGGCATAAAAGCAAATATCCCAGGATAAACTCTAGAAGGAAGCTATGTGGGAAAACACTTTGTGATGTGTGAATTCATCTCACAGAGTTAAACCTTTCTTTTCATGCAGCAGTTTTTTAACACTGTTTTTATAGAATCTACCAGGGGATATTTGGAAACACATTGAGTTTTACGGTGAAAAAGCAAATTTCTTCAGATAAAAACTAGACAGAAGCATTCTGAGAAACTTCTTTGTCATGTGTACATTTGTCTCACAGTGTTAAAACTATCGTTTGATTCAGCAGTTAGGATACACTGTTTTGGTCCATTCTGCGAATAGACATTTGGCAGCTTGCTAGGACACAGGTGAAAAGTGAATATTCCAGGATAAACACTAGAAGGAAGCCATGTGAGAAATCGTTTTGCTATATGTGCATTCATCTCGCAGAGTTAAGCCTTTATTTTCATTCAACAGGTTGGAAACACAACGTTTGTAGAATCCGTGAAGAGATATTTATGAGAGCATTGAGGTCTATGGTGAAAAAGGAAACATCGTCAGAGAAAAAAAAGAAAGAAACTTTCTGAGAAGCTGTTTTGGGATGTGTGCATTCTTCTCGCAATGTTAAAACTTTCTTTCGATTCAGCAGTTAGGAAACACAGTTTTGGTCCATTTTGCGAATGGACATTTGTGAGATCATTGAGGCCAATGGTGAAAAAGTAAATATTCCAGGATGAACACTAGACAGAAGCCATCTGAGAAATTGCTTTGTGATGTGTGTTTTCATCTCGCAGAGTGAAACATTTATTTTCATTAAACAGATTGGAAATAATGTGTTTGTGGATTCTGTGAAGGGATGTTTGGGAACACATTGAGGTCTATGGTGACAGAGAAAATATCTTCATATAAAAACAAGCTTTCTGAGAAACTGCTTTGAGATGTGTGCATTCATCTCCTAGACATAAAACTTTCTTTGGATTCGTCAGTTTAAAAAAACTGTTTTGTAGAAAATTTGAAGGGATATTTGGAAGCACATTGAGGCCTATGGTGATAAAGAAAACATCTCCCAATAGAAACTAGAAAGAAGCTTTCTGAGAAACTGCGTTGTGATGTGTGTATTCATCTCACAGAGTTAAACCTTTCTTTTCAGTCAGCAGTTTGGAAACACTGTTTTTGTAGAATCTGCACAGGGATATGTGGGATCACAATGTGGTATGTGGAGAAAAAGGAAACATCTTCAGATAAGAAGAAGAAGGAAGCTTTCTGAGAAACTGCTTTGTAGTGTGTGCATTCATCTCACAGAATTATAAATTTCTTTCTACTAAGATGTTTGGAAACATCATTTTTGTCCATTCTGCAAATGGATATTTGAGAGCTCATTAGGAAAGAGGCAAGAAAGGGAATATCCCACAATAAAAACTAGAAGGAAGCTATCTAAGACACCTTTTTGTGATGTGTGTATTCACCTCTCAGAATTAAATCTTTCTTTTCATTGAGCAGTTTTTAAACTCTGTTTTGGTAGAATCTGCAAAGAGATATTCAGAAGAGCATGGAGGCCTACGGTGTAAACACAAGCTTCTTCAGATAAAAATTAGACAAAGCATTCTGAGAAACTTCTTTGTGATGTGTGTTTTTGTCTCACAGTGCTAAACCTTTCCTTTGATTCAGCAGTTGGGAAACTCTGTCTTGGTGTGTTCTGCAAATGGACATTTGGGAGCTCATTGAGGTCAGTGATGAAAAAGTGAATATCCCATGATAAACCCTAGAAGGAAGCCATCTGAGAAATTGGTTTGTGATTTGCACATTCATCTCACAGTTTAACATTCATTTTCATTCAACATGTTTTAAATACTGTGTTTTTACATTCTGTGGAGTGATATTTGGGAGTACATTGAGATCTGTGGAGAAAAGGGAAACATCTTCAGATAAAAACAAGAAAGAAGCTTTCTGAGAAATTGCTTTGGGGTGTGTGCATACATCTTGTAGAGTTAAACACTTATTTTCACTCAACAGATTTTAAATACCGTGTTTTTACATTCTGTGGAGGGATATTTGGGAGCGTATTGAGGTCTGTGGAGAAAAAGGAAACATCTTCAGATAAAAACAAGAAGGAAGCTTTCTGAGAAATAACTTTGGGATGCGTTCATTCATCTCCTATAGTTAAACCATTCTTTGGATTCAGAAGTTTAGAAACACTCTTTTTGTAGAAACTGTGAAGGGATATTTTGGGGCACTGTGAGACCTATGGTGTTAAAGAAAATATCTTCAGATACAAACAAGAAAGAAGCTCTCTGAGAATCTCCTTTGTGATGTGTGTATTCATCTCACAGAGTTAAAATTTTCTTTCAATTCAGCAGTTTGGAAACACTGTTTTAGTCCATTGTGCCAATGGATATTTGGGAGCTCTTTGACGCCAAAATTGAAAAAGTGTATATCCCAGGGTAAAATCTAGACAGAAGCTATGTGAGAACCCACTTTGTCATGTGTTAACTCATCTTGCAGAGTTAAACCTGTCTTTTCAGTCAGCAGTTTGGAAACACTGTTGTTTAGATTCTGTACAGGGATATTTGGGATCTCATTGTGGCATGTGGTGAAAAAGGAAACATCTTCAGATAAAAAGAAGAAAGAAGCTTTCTGAGACACTGTTTTGCAATGTGTGCATTCATCTCACAGAGTCGTAACTTGTTTTCTATTCAGCTGTTTGGAATCACCACTTTTGTCTCTTCTGTGAATGGACATTTGGGATCTCATTCTAGCCATTGAAGAAAAAGTGAATATCCAAGGAGGAAACTATCTGAGAAAATTCTTTGTGATGTGTGCTTTCATCTCGCAGAATTACCCCTTTTTTTTTCATTCATCCATTTGGAAGCTCTATTTTTGTAGAATCTGCGAAGTGATATTTGGGAGCGCATTGAAGCCTATGGTGAAAAAGGAAATATCTTCAAAAAAATAAAAATAAAACTAGAAAGATGCTTTCTGAAAAACAGATTTGTGATGTGTACTTTCGTCACACAGAATTAATCCATTCTTTCAATTCAGCAGATTGGAAACTCTGTTTTTGTCCATTCTGCGAATGGACACTTTGGAGCTCATTATGATAAAGGCAAAGGGAATATCTCACGATAAAAACTAGATGGAAGGTATCTAAGACACCGTTTTGTGATGTGTGCATTCAACTGATAGAGTTAAACATTTCTTTTTATTCATCAGTTTTTAAACACTCATTTTGTAGAATCTGCAATGGGATATTTGGAAACTCATTGTGGCCTAGGTTGAAAAAGCAAACTTATTCGTATTAAAACTAGACAGAAGCATTCTGAGAAACTTCTCTGTGATGAGTGCATTCGTCACACAGTGTTTAATCATTGTTTCAATTCAGCAGTTAGGAAACACTGCTTTGGTCCATTCTGTGAATGGGCACTTGGGAGCTCATAGAGGCAAATGATGAAAAATTGAATATTCCAGGATAAACACTAAAAGGAAGCCATCTGAGAAATCACTTTGTGATGTGTGCATTTGTCTTACAGAATTATACCTTTGTTTTCATTCAACAGGTTGGAAATACTGTGTTGGTAGAATCTGTGTGGGGATATTTGGGAGTGCATTGATGTCTATGGTGAAAAAGGAAACATCTTAGGATAAAAACAGGAAAGAAGCTTTCTGAGAAATTGCTTTGGGATGTTTGCATTCATCTCCTAGACTTAAACCTTTCTTTGGATTCAAAAGTTTAAAAACTCTGTTTTTGTTGAAACTGCGAAGGGATATTTGGGAGTCGTTGAGGCTTATAGTGATAAAGAAAACATCTTTGGATAGAAACTAGAAAGAAGCTTTCTAAGAAGCTACTTTGTGAAGTGTGTATTCATATCCCAGAGTTAAAACTTTCCTTTAGTTCAGCTGTTTGGAAACACAGTTTCTGTCCATTCTGCCAATGCACATTTTGGAGCTCTTCGGGGCCAAAAGAGAAACAGCAAATATCCCAGGATAAAATCTAGAAGGAAGCTATGTGAGAAGCTGCTTTGTCATGTGTGAATTCATCTCACAGAGTTAAACCTTTCTTTTCATTCAGCAGTTTTTAAATACTATTTTTGTAGAATCTGTAATGGGATATTTGGAAGCACATTGAGGCCTACAGTGAAAAAGCAAACTTCTTCAGATAAAAACTACAGAGAACCATTCTGAGAAACTTCTTTGTGTTGTGTGCATTCATCTCACATTGTTAAAACTTTCTTTCAATTCAGCAGTTAGGAAACACCGTTTTGGTCCAATCTGCGAATGGACATTTGGGAACTCATTGAGGCCAATGGTGAAAAAGGAAATATCCCAGGATAAAATCATGTCTGCATTCATCTCACAGCATTAAAAATTTTCTTTCTCTTGAGCAGATTGGAAACCCTGTTTTTCCCCATTCTGCACATGGACATTTGGGAGCTTGTCAGGACAAAGGTGAAAAAGGGAACATTCCATGATAAAAACTAGAAGGAAGCTATCTAAGACACCTTTTTGACATGTGAATTCAACTTGCAGAGTTAAATTATTCTTGTCATTTAACATATTTTTGTAGTATCTGCAAAGGGTTATTTGGAAGTGCATTGAGGCCTATGGTGAAAAAGCAAATTTCTTCAAATAAAAACTACACAGAAGCATTCTGAGAAACTTCTTTGTGATGTGTGCATTAATCTCACAGTGTTAAACCTTTATTTCTATTAAGCATATTGGAAACCCTGTTTTTGTCAATTCTGTGAATGGATATTTGGGAGCTCATTTGGACAGAGGCAGAAAAGGGAATATCCCATGATAAAAGCTAGAAGGAAGCTATCAAAGACATCATTGTGTGATGTGTACATTGAACTAGCAGAGTTAAACAATTCTTTTCATTCAGCAGTTTTTAAAAACTGTTTTTATAGAATCTGCAAAGGGATATTTGGAGGCACATTGAGGCCTATGGTGAAAAAGGTAACTTCTTCAGATAAAAACTAGACAGAAGCATTCTGAGGAAATTCTTTGTGATGTGTGCATTCATTTCACAGGTTAAATATTTCTTTGGATTCAGCACTTAGGAAACACAGTTTTGGTCCATTCGACGAATGGACATTTTGGAGCTCATTGAGGCTAATGATAGAAAAGTGAATGTCCCAGGATGAACTGTAGAAGTAAGCCATCTGAGAAATCACTTTGTGATGTGTGCATTCATATCACAGAGTTAAATCTTCACTTTCATTCAACAGGTTGGAAACACTGTGTTTGTAGAATCGGTGCAGGGATATTTGGAAGCACATTGAGGTCTATGGTGAAAAAGGAAACATCTTTAGACAAAAACAAGAATGAAACTTTCTGAGAAACTGCTTTGGAATGTGTGCATTCATCTCCTGAAGTTAAACCTTTCTTTGTATTCAGCAGTATAGAAATATTGTTTTTGTAGAAACTGTGAAGAGATATTTGGGAGCACATTGAGGCTTATGGTGATAAAGTAAACATCTTCAGATACAAACAAGAAAGAAGCTCTCTGAAAATCTCCTTTGTGATGTGTGTATTCATCTCACAGAGTTAAACCATTCTTTCAATTCAGCGTTTTGGTAACTCTGTTTTTGTCCATTCTGCCAATGGACATTTGGGAGCTCTTTGAGACCAAAACTGAAAAAGCAAATATCCCATGATAAAATCTAGAAAGAAGGTATGTGAGAAACAGCTTTTTGATGCCAGAATTCATCTCACAAAGTTAAATCTTTCTTTTCAGTCAACAATTTGGAAACACTGTTTTTGTAGAATCTGCATGGGGATATTTGGGACCACATTGTGGCCTATGGTGAAAAAGGAAACATATTCAGATAAAAAGAAGAAAGAAGCTTTCTGAGAAACTGTTTTGTGACGTGTGCATTCATCACACAGAGTTACAACTTTCTTTTTATTCCTCAGTTTAGAATCACCGTTTCGGTCCATTCTGCAAATGGACAATTGAAAGTTCATTGAGGCCATTGGAGAAAAAGTGAATATCCCAGGGTAAAACCAGAAGGAAGCTATCTGAGAAACTGCTTTGTGATGTGTGCATTCATCTTGCTGAGTTACTCCTTATTTTCATTCAGCAGTTTGGAAGCACTGTTTTTGTAGAATCTGCGAAGGGATGTTAGGGAGCACATTGAGGCCTATGGTGAAAAAGGAAACATCTTCAGATAAAAACTAGAAAGAAGTTTTTGGAAAAACTGCATTGGGATGTGTGCATTCATCTCATGGAGTTAAACTTTTCTTTCTATTTAGCAGGTTGGAAACCCTGTTTTTTTCCATTCTGCAAGTGGACTTTTGGGAGCTCATTAGGACAATGGCTAATAAAGGAATAGCCCATGACAAAAATTAGAAGGAAGCTATCTAAGACACCGTTATATGATGTGTGTGCTCAACTCACAGAGTTAAAGCTTTCATTTCATTCAGCAGTTTTTAAGCACTGTTTTTGTATATTCTGCAAAGGGACATTTGGAAGTGCATTGAGGCCTATGGTGAAAAAGGAAACTACTTCATATAAAAACTAGACAGAATCATTCAGATAAATTTCTTTGTTGTGTGTGCATTTGTCTCACAGTGTTAAACATTTCTTTCGATTCAGCAGTTAGTTAACACTATTTGGATCCGTTCTGCAAATTGACATTTGGGAGCTTATTGAGGCCTATGGCAAAAAAGCAAATATCCCAGGATAAACACTAGAAGGAAGCCATCTGAGAAATCTCTTTGTGATGTGTGCATTCATCTTGTAGAGTTAAACCTTTATTTTCACTCAACAGGTTGGAAAAACTGTGTTTGTAGGATCTGTGGGGGGATATTTGGGAGCGCATTGAGGTAAATGGTGAAATAGGAAACATCTTTAGATAAAAACAAGAAAGAAGCTGTCTGAGAGACTACTTTGTTATGTGTGCATTCACCTCCTGGAGTTAAACCTTTCCTTGGATTCAACAGTTTAGAAATTTTGCTTTTGCAGAAACTGCGAAGAGATATTTGAGAGTGCATTGAGGCCTATGGTGATAAAGAAAACATCTTCAGATAGAAATGAGAATGAAGCTTTCTGAAACTCCTTTGTAATGTGTATTCATCTCATAGAGATAAACCATTCTTTCAAATCTGCGTTTTGGTAACTCTGTTTTTGTCCATTCTGCCAATGGACATTTTGGAGCTCTTTGAGGCCAAAAGCCAAAAAGCAATTATCCCAGTATAATATCCAGAAAGAAGCTATGTGAGAAACCGCTTTGTGATATGGGAATTCATCTTGTAGAGTTAAACCTTTCTTTTCACTCAGTAATTTGGAAACAATGTTTTTGTAGAATCTGCACAGGGATATTTGGAATTTGCATTGTGGTCTGTGGTGAAAAAGGAAACATCTTCAGATAAAAATAAGAAAGAGGCTTTCTGAGAAACTTCTTTGTGATGTGGGCATTCATTCATCTCACAGTGCTATAACTTTCTTTGTATTCCACAGTTTGGAATCACCGTTTTTGTCCATTCTGTGAATGGGCATTTGGGAGCTCATTGGGGCCATTGGAGAAGAAGAGAATATCCCAGGGTAAAAACAAGAAGGAATGTATCTGAGAAACTGCTTTGTGACGTTTGCATTCATCGCACAGAGTTACACCTTTCTTTTCATTCAGCAGGTTGTAAACACTGTGTTTGTAGAATCTGTGAAGGGATATTTGGGAGCACATTGAGGTCTCTGGTGAAAAAGGAAATATCTTCAGGTAAAAACAAGAAAGAAGCTTTTTGAGAAACTGTTTCGGGATGTGTGTATTCGTCTTCAAGAGTTAAACATGTCTTTGGATTTGGCACTTTAGAAACACTGTTTTTGTAGAATCTGCAAAGGGATATTAGGAAGAGTAATTGAGTCATACAGTTAAAAAGCAATCTTCTTCAGGTAAAAACTATGCAGAAATCTTTTGTGAAACTGCTTGGTGATGTGTGCATTCATCTCACAGATTTATATCTTTCTTTATGTTCAGCAGTTTGGAAACACCGTTTTCGTCCATTCTGCAAATGGACATTTGCGAGTTCAATGAGGCCAACAGCAAAGAAGTGAATATCCCAGGATTAACACTAGAAGGAAGCCAGCTGAGAAATCTCTTTGCGATATGTGCATTCATCTCACAGAGTTAAACCTTTATTTTCATTCAACTGTCTGGAAACACTGGGTTAGTAGAATCTGTGAAGGTATATTTATGAGTACATTGAACTCTATGATGAAAAATGAAACATCTTCAGAAAAAAACAAGAAAGAAAATTTCAGACAAGCTGCTTTGGGATGTGTGCATTCATCTCACAATGTTAAAAGTTTTTTTTCATTCAGCAGTTTGGAAATACTGCTTTTGTCCATTCTGCCAATGGAAATTTGGGAGCTATTTGAGGCCAAAAGTGAAAAAAGAAATATCCCAGGATAAAATCTATAAGGAAGCTTTGTGAGAAACCCATTTGTGGTGTGTGAATTCATCTTCCAAGGCACACCTTTTGATTCATTCAGCAGTTTAGAAAAACTGTTTTTGCAGAAACTTCACAGGTATATTTGTGGTCACTTTGTGGCCTGTGGTGGAAAAGGAAGCATCTTCAGATAAATGCAAGAAAGAAGCTTTCTGAGAAACTGCTTTGTGATGTGTGCATTCGTCTCACAGATTTATAACTTTCTTTGTATTCAGCAGCGTGGAAACACCATTATTCTCAATTCTGCAAATAGACATTTGGGAGGTCATTGAGACCAATGGCGTATAAGTGAATATCCCAGTGTCAAAACTAGAAAGAAGCTATCTGACAAACTGCTTTGTTATGTGTCCATTAGCCTCACAGAGGAACAACTTTCTTTTCATTCAGCAGTTTGGAATCACTGTTTTTGTAGAATCTGTGAAGGGATATTTGGGAACATATTGAGGCCTATGGTGAAAAACGAAATATCTTCAGATAAAAACTAAAAACTGCTTTGTGATATGTACATTCATCTCACAGAGTTAAATATTTCTTTCTATTCAGTAGATTGGAACCCTGTTTCTGTCCATTCTGCCAATGGACACTAGGGAGCTCATTAGGACAAAGGTGAAAAAATGAATATCCCATGAGAAAAACTAGAAGGAAGCTATCTAAGACACCATTTTGTGATGTAGGTGCAGAGTTAAACCTTTCCTTTCATTCAGCAGTTTTAAACACTGTTTTAGTAGAATCTACAAAGGGATATTTGGAAGTGTATTGAGGCCTATGGTGAAAAATAAACTTCTTCAGATAAAAACTAAACAGAAGCATTCTGAGCAGCTTCCTTTTGATGTGTGCATTCATGTCACAATGTTAAAACTATCTTTCAATTCAGCAGTTAGGAAACACTGTTTTGGTTCGTTCTGCGAATAGACATTTTGGAGCTCATTGAGGCCAATGGCAAAAAAGCAAATATCCCTGGATAAAAACTAGAAGACAGCCGTCTGAGAAGTCGCTTTGTGATGTGAGTGTTCATCTTCCAGAGTTCAACTTTTATTTTCATTCAACAAGTTGGAAACACTGTGTTTGTAGAATCTGCAAAGAGATATTTGGGAGTGCGTTGAGCTCTATGGTGAAAAAGGAAACATCTACAGATAAAAACAAGAAAGAAGATTTCTGAGAAACTCTTTTGGGATGTGTGCATTCATCTCCTAGAGATACAACTTTCTTTGGGTCCAGCAGTTTAGAGACGCTGTTTTTGTAGAAACTGCGAAGGTATATTTGGGTGTGCATTGAGGCCTATGGTGATAAAGAAACATATTCAGAATGAAACTAGAAAGAAGCTTTCTGAGAAACTACTTTGAGATGTGTATATTCATCTCACAGAGATGAAATTTTCCTTCAATTCAGAAGTTTGGATACACTGTATTTGTCCATTCTGCCAATGGGCATTTGGGAGCTCTTTGAGGTTGAAAGTGTAAAAGTAGATATCCCAGGATAAAATCCAGAAGGGAAGTATGTGAGAAACTGCTTTGTGATGTGTGAATTCATGTTGCAGTGTTAAACCTTTCTTTAAATTCAGCAGTTTGGAAACACTGTGTTTTTAGAATCTGCACAGGGATATTTGGGATCTCATTGTTGCCTGTGGTGAAAACATAAACATGCTCAGATGCAAATAATATAGAAGCTTTCTGAAAAAAAGCTTTGGAATGTGTGCATTCATCTCACAGAGTTATTACTTTATTTGTATTCAGAAGTTTGGAAATACATTTTTTGTTCATTCTACCAATAGACATTTGGGAGCTCATTGAGCCCATTGCAGAAAAACCGAATATCCCAGGGTAAAAACTAGAAGGAAGCTCTCTGAAGAACTGCTTTATGATATGTGCATTGATCTAGTGGAGTTATACCTTTCTTTTCATTCAACCATTTGGAAGCACTGTTTTTGTAGAATCTGTGAAGGAATATCAGGGAGCACATTGAGGTCTATGGTGATAAAGGAAATATCTTCAGATAAAATGTGGGAGATAGCTTTCTGAAAAACTGATTTGTGATGCATGCATTCAACTCACAGTGTTACAACTTTCTTTCTATTCAGTAGTTTGGAAATCCCATTTTAGTCCAATCTGCATATGGACGTTTGGGAGCTCATTGAGGCCATTGGAGAAAAAGTGGATATCCCAAGATAAAAACTAGAAAGAAGCTATCTGAGAAACTGCTTTGTGATGTGTGCATTCATCTCACAGGGTTACACCCTTCTTTTCATTCAACTGTTTAGAAGCACTGTTTTTGTGGAATCTGTGAAGGGATATTTGGGAGTGCATTGAGGCCTATGGTTAAAAAATTAAATATCTTCACATAAAAACTACAAGGAAGCTTTCTGAAAATTGTTTTATGATGTATGCCTTCATATCACAGAATTAAACCTTTCTTTATATTCAGTAGATTGGAAAACCCGGTTTTTTTCCCCTTCTGCTGTCAGGAGAATCCTTCCCCAATTGTCAACTTGGATTCTTTTCTATTTCCTTAAACGTCTGCTGGTCTGAGAAACAAAGGGAAAGAGTACAAGAGACAGAAATTTTAAAGTTGGGAGTCTGGGGAAGACATCACATATTGGCAGGCTCTGTGATGCCCTTTAGCTGTATAACCATCAAGTTTTTATTAGCAATTTTCACAAGGGCACGGAGTGTAAAAATATGGTGTGGGTCACAGAGATCACATGCTTCCAAAGTTAAAAAATATCACATAGCAAATAAAGGCAGGGTAAGATCACAGGACTACAGGACTGGGTGAAATTGAAATTGCTAATGAAGTTTTGGGCATGCATTGTCATGGACAACATCTTATCAGGAGACAGGGTTTGAGAGTAGACAATGAGTCTGACCAAAATTTATTAGACAGAAATTTCCTTGTCCTAATAAGCCTGGGATCACTACAGGAGCCCTTGGCTTATTTCATCCCTTTGTTTTCAACTGGAAAAGGCAACCACCCCCAAAGTGACCATTTTAGAGGCCAACCCTCAGGGGCACCTTCTCTTTCTCAGGCATGTTCCTTGCTGATAAAAATAAGTCAGCAATATTTCTCCTGTTCACTTGAAAGAAGAGAAATATGGCTCTGTTCTGCCTGGCTCACTGGCAGTCAGATTTAAAGGTTATCTCCCTTGTTCCCAGAACATTGCTGTTATCCTGTTCTTTTTTCAAGGTGCCCAGATTTCATATTGTTCACACACACATGCTTGTCAAACAATATGTGCAGTTAATGCAATCATCACAGGGTCCTGAGGCGAAATATATCCCCCTCAGCTTATGAAAATGATGGGATTAAGAGTTTAAATTAAAGACAGGCATAGGAAATCACAAGTCTATTGATTGGGGAAGTGATAAGTGTCCATGAAATTTTCATAATTTATATTCATAAATTGTAGTAAAGACAGGGGTAAGAAATTATAAAAATATTAATTTGAGGAACAAATAAATGTCCATGAAATCTTCACAATTTATGTTCTTCTGCCATGCCTTCTACCAGTCCCTATGTTTAGGGACCCTGGCTTCCCACAACATTCTGCATGTGGACATTTTGGAGCTTGTTAGGACAAACGTATTTTTCTTCAGAATAAAACTAGACAGAAACATTATGAGAAACTGCTTTGTGATGTGTGCATTCATCTCACAGTGTTAAACGTTTCTTCGATTCAGCAGTTAGGAAACACTGCTTTGGCCCATTCTGCAAAAGGACATGGAGGTCAATGAGGCCAATGACAAAAAAGTGAATATCCTAGGATAAACAATAAGGAGGAAGCCATCTGAGAAACTACATTGTGATGTGTGCAGTAATCTCACAGAATCAAACCCTTATTTTCATTCAACAAGATGGAAACACTGTGTTATTAGAATCTGTAAAGGGATATTTGGGAGCATATTGAGGTCTACGGTAAATAAGAAACCATCTTCAGATAAAAACAAGAAAGAAGTTTTCTGAGTAGCTGTTTTGGGATGTGAGCATTCATCTCCTAGAGTTAAACTTTCTTTCAGTTCAGAAGTTTAGAAACATTGTTTTTCTAGAAACTGCAAAGGGATATTTGGGAGTGCATTGTAGCCTATGGTGATAAAGAAAACAGCTTCAGATAGAAACTAGAAAGAAGTTTTCTGAAAAACTGCATTGTGATATGTGTATTCATCTCACAGAGTTAAACCTTTCTTTCAGTTCAACAGTTTGGAAACACTGGTTTTGCCCATTCTGCCAATGGACATTCGGGAGCTCTTTGAGGCCAAGAGCAAAAAGGTGAATATCCCAAGATAAAATCTGGAAGGAAGGTATGTGAGAAACCACTTTGGTGTGTGTGAATTCATCATGCAGAGTTAAACCCTTCTATTCATACAACAGTTTTGAAACACTGTTTTTGTAGAATCTACACAGGGATATTTGGGATCACATTGTTACCTGTGGTGAAAAAGGAAACATCTTCCAGTGGAAATAAGAAAGAAGGTTTCTGAGAAACTGCTTTGTGATGTGTACATTCATCTCACAGATTGTTAACTTTCTTTCTATGCAGTAGTTTGTAAACACCTTTTTGTAAATTCTGTGAAAGAACATTTGGGAGCTCATTGAGGCCTTTGGAGAAAATGCAAATATCCGAGGGTAAAAGCTAGGAGGAAGTCATCTGAGAAACTACTTTGTGATGTGTGCATTCATCTCACAGAGTTACACCTTTCCTTTCATTCAGTGGTTTGGAAGCACTGTTTTTGTAGAATCTGCAAAGGGACATTTGTGAGCGCATTGAGGCCTATGGTGAAAAAGGAAATATCTTCAGATAAAAACTAGAAAGAAGCTTTCTGAAAAACTGCTTTGTGATGTGTGCATTCATCTCACAGAGTTAAATCTTTCCTTCTAAACAGAAGATTGGAAACCTTCTTTTTGTTCATTCTGCAAATGGACATTTGGGAGCCCGTTAGGACAAAGGCAAAAAAGGAAATATACCATGAAAAAAACCAGAAGGATGCTATCTAAGACACCATTCTGTGATGTGTGCATTCAACTCGCAGAGTTACACTTTTCTTTTCATTCAGCAGCTTTTAAACTCTGTTTTTGTAGAATCTGCAAAGATATATTTGGAAGGGCATTGAGGCCTATGGTTGAAAAGCAAACTTCTTTAGATAAAAACTAGAAAGAAGCATTCTGAGAAACTTCTTTGTGATGTGTGCTTTCATCTCACAGTGTTAAACCTTTCCTTTGATTCAGCAGTTAGGAAACACTGTTTTGGTCCACTTTGCTAATGGACATTTTGAAGGTCATTGAGGCCAATGGTGAAAAAGCAAATATCCCAAGATAAACAGTAGAAGGAATCCATCTGAGAAATCGCTTTGTGATGTGTGCATGCATCTCACAGAGTTAAACCTTTATTTATATTCAAAGAGGGGGAAACACTGTGTTTGTAGAATCTACGAAGTGATATTTGGGAATGCATTGAGGTCTATGGTGATAAAGAAAACATCTTCAGATAGAAATTAGAAAGAAGCTTTCTGAGAAACTGCTTTGTGATATGTGTATTTATGCCACAGAGTTAAACCAATCTTTCATTTCAACAGTTTGGAAAAACTGTTTTGGTCCATTTTGCCAATGAACATTTGGTGGCTCTTTGAGGCCAAAAATGAAAAAGTGAATTTCCCAGGATAAAATTGAGGAGGAAGATATCTGAGAAACCACTTTGTAATGTGTGAAGTCATCTTCCAGAGGTAAATCTTTCTTTTCATTCAGCATATTGGAAACATTGTTTTTGTAGAATCTGCACAGGGATATTTGGGATCTCATAGTGGCCTATTGTGAAAAAGGAAACATCTTCAGATAAAAAGAAGAAACAAACTTTCTGAGAAACTGCTTTGTGACATGAGCATTCATCTCACACAGTTATAACTTTCTTTCTATTCAGCGTTTGGAAATACCATTTTTGTCCATTCTGTCAATGGACATTTGGGAACTCCTGGAGGACATTGGAGAAAAAGGGAATATTCCAGTGAAAAAACTATAAGGAAGCTATCTGAGAAACTGTTTTGTGATGTGTGCATTCATCTCACAGAGTTACACCTTTCCTTTCTTTCAGCCATTTGGAAGCACAATTTTTGTAGAATCTGCAAAGGGATATTTGGGAGTGCATTGAGGTCTATGGTAAAAAAGGAAATATCTTCAGATAAAAACTAGAAAGAAGCTTTCTGAGAAACTGCTTTGTGATGTGTGCATACATCTCACAGAGTTAAAACTTTCTTTTTATTCAGCAGTTTGGAAACACTCTTTTTGTCCATTCTGCAAATGGACGTTTGGAAACTCGCAAGGACAAAGGTGAAAAATGGAATATCCCATGATAAAAACTAGAAGGAAGCTATCTAAGACACCATTTTGTGATGTGTGTATTCAACTCCCAGAGGTAAAACTTTCTTTTCATTCAGCAGCTTTAAACACTGGTTTTTATAGAATCTGTAAGGAGATATTTGGAAGTGTATTGAGTCCTGCTGCTAAAAAGCAAACTTCTTTAGAAAAAAAAATAGAAAGAAGCATTCTGAGAAACTTCTTTGTGATGTGTACATTCATATCGCAGGGTTAAATATTTCCTTTGAATCAGCAGTTAGGAAACACTATTTTGGTCCATTCTGTGAACGGACATTTGGAAGCTGATTGAGGTCAATGGTAAAAAAGGAAATATCCCAGGATCAACACAGAATTAGGCCATTTGAGAAATTGCTTTATGATGGCAGAGTTTGTCTTGCAGAGTTAAAACTTTATTTTCATTCAACAGGTTGGAAATACTGTGTTTGTAGAATCTGCAAAGTGATATTCTGAAGTTCATTGAGGTCTATGTAAAAAGGAAACATATTCAAATAAAAACAGGAAAGAAGTTCTCTGAGAAACTGCTTTGGGATTTGTATATTCATCTCCTAGAGTGAAACCTTTCTTTGGATTCAGCAGTTTGGAAACACTGTTTATGTAGAAACTGCAAAAGGATATATGGGAGCGCATTGAGGCTTATGGTGATAAAGAAAACATCTTCAGTTAGAAACGAGAAAGAAGCTTTCTAAGAAACTGCTTTGTGAAATGTGTATTCATCTTACAGAGTTAAGCCATTCTTTCAATTCAGCAATTTGGAAAGACTGTTTTTGTCCATTCTGCCAATGGACATTTGGGAGCTCTTTGAGGCCAAAAGTGAAAAGCGAATATCCCGGGATAAAATCTAGAAGAAACTTATGCGAGAAACCACCTTCTGATGTGTGAATTAATAGCATAGAGTTAAGCCTCTTTTTTCATTCAGCAGTTTGGAAACACTGTTTTTGAAGAATCTGCACAGGGATATTTGGGATTGCATTGTGGCCTGTGGTGAAAAAGGAAACAAATTCCGATAAAAAGAATAAAGAAGCTTTCTGAGAGACTTCTTTGTGATGTATGCATTGATCTCACAGAATTATAACTTTCTTTCTATTCAGCAGTTTGGAAACACTGTTTTCGTCCATTCTGCGAATTGACATTTGGGAACTCATTGTGGCAATTGGAGAAAAGTGAATATCCAAGAGTAAAAACTAGAAGGAAGCTCTCTTAGAAACTACTTTGTGATGTGTGCATTCATCTCACAGAGTTACATTTTTCTTTTCATTCAGCAGTTTGGAAGCACTGTTTCTATAGAATCTGTGAGGGGATATTTGGAGTGCATTGAGGCCTATGGTGAAAAAGGAAATATCTTCAGATAAAAGCTAGAAGGAAGCTTTCTGAAAAACTGCTTTGAGATGTGTGCATTCACCTCATAGAATTAAACCTTTCTATATATTCAGCAGATTGGAAACCCCTTTTTTGTCCATTCTGCTATCGGGAGAACCCACCCCAGATAGTCAACATGGATTCTTTCCTATTTCATTAAGCATTGGCTGGTTGGAGAAATAAAAAGAAAGAGTACAAGAGAGAGAAATGTTAAAGGTGGATGTCCAGGGGAGACAACATGTCGGCAGGTTCCATGATGCCCCTGAGTCGTATAACCAGCAAGTTTTTATTAGCGATAGTCAAAAGGGGAGGGAGTGTATGAATAGTGTGTGGGTTACAGAGATCACAGGCTTCACAGGGAAACAAAATATCACAAAGGAAATGGAAGCAGGGCAAGATCAAAGGACCACAGGACAGGGTGAAATTAAAATTGCTGATGAATTTTTGGGCATGCATTGTCATTTACAACATTTTATCAGGAGACACGGTTTGAGAGCAGACAACCAATCTGACCAAAATTTATTTGGTGGGAATTTCCTCGTCCTAATAAACTTGGGAGCACTACGGGAGAATAGGGCCTATTTCATCCCTTTGTCTTTGACCGTAAAAGACAGCCACCCACAAAGCAGCCATTTTAGAGGCCTAACCTTAGGGGAGCATTCTCTTTCTCAGAGATTTTCCTTGCTGAGAAAAAGAATTCAGTGATATTTCTCCAATTTGCTTTTGAAATAAGAGAAATATGAATCTGTTCTTCCTGGCTCAGTGGCATTCAGAGTTTAGTGCTATCTCCCTTGTTCCCTGAGCATTGCTGTTATCATGTTCTTTTTTCAAGATGCCCAGATTTTATATTGTTCAAACACACATGCTCTTGAAACAATTTGTGCAGTTAATACAATCACCACAGGGTTCTCCTCAGCTTATGAAGATGATGGGATTAAGAGATTGAAGTAAAGACAGGCATAGGAAATCACAAGGGTATTGATTGGAGAAGTGCTAAGTGTCCATGATATCTTCATAATATATGTTCACAGATTGCAGTGAAGACAGGTGTAAGAAATTATAAAATACTAATTTGAGGAACTAATAAATGTCCATGAAATCTTCACAATTTATGTTCTTCTTCCATGGCTTCAGCTGGTCCCTCCATTTGGGGTTCATGGCTTCCCGCAATATCTCTCCCTTTCTTTATATATAAAAGTACCATGGCGATGAAGGCTTGTTCTTCCTCTCGATTTTGACGCAGATTCTTTGACTGGTCCAGCACACTAAAAACAAGCCAATTGAACAGAAGAACATAATTCCAAAATGTACTACAGTGGAGCCCCTAGTAGACTTACTCCAAGTCATGGGGTTTAATCCATAAAGATTTTCTGGCACCTGATCTAACGCATCAGCTCCAGGTACAATGTATAAGTGAGCTTGAGAGGTTTCAAAAATGTGTTTCTTTAATTTAGTTATGTCCAATGATAAATTATCTTCCCTACCCAGAAGGTGTCCTTTGACCATTTCCCATGAATGATCAGTCTTGTTATAGGAATACGGGGTGCTACAGAAATCAGAAGTATTCCAGTCTCACTGCATTTGCATGCAATGTTCGAGACTCACTACTGACCTCCGAGCCAAATAACAGGCCATCTTAAATCAATAATTTGACTAGCCAATTTTTTATCAATGCCTTGTTGAGAATTTCACATTTGGGTGGAATTGGCTTGCCAATCATTAACAAAATAAGTCGTTTGAATAGATTGATGGAACTCCATTCCAGCAGTGGTGGTCATTGCAGTGACAGTAATTAGGCCCATGATCAGAGCAATTAAAGTGAAAGAAAATTGCTTACATCTCTTTAGAATTCACTGTAACACTTCATTAATTAAATGTATTGAGGAGGAGGATTTGCAAAGTCTGGGCAAAGTTACTGGAATCCAGATTCCTTTTCGTGCTTGAACCTACATTACATTTTTCCTGGATTCAAACAGGGAGTTAATACAAGTGTATAAATGACAATTAATGCATTGGACAGTTTGATTGTTCATCCAAATTTTGATATTTCCCATTAACAGCATGTAAGAAGGTTTAACACAACTCTGTATGGGAACAGTCAGGTTGGAGGTAAGTAAAGCAGAATGCCTGAATCTACGTTGATACTGAGAGATAGGGGTGGTAGTGGGGACAACAGATGGAATAGTTTTCTCTTTCCATACTCACAGTTTGGACATGGCAATAGCCAATTTCCAAAGTTCTGGGTGTTCTGGGCTCAGAATGGGGAGTATCATAAGAGGCCTCAGAGGCGGTAATGCCTTTATCTTTCCATTTTAAAAGAAATAATGAGGTGAACCACCTATGCAAAGTAGAATGATGATTCTTGTTCTCCCAATAAGAAATAAAATAAGTAGCCTCCAGGCATTCCTTCCCGCCAGAGGAGCAATTGTTTTTTTTTTCTGTTTTCTTTTTTTTGAGACAGAGTCTCCCTCTGTCGCCCAGGCTGGAGTGCAGTGGCCGGATCTCAGCTCACTGCAAGCTCTGCCTCCTGGGTTCACGCCATTCTCCTGCCTCAGCCTCCCGAGTAGCTGGGACTACAGGCGCCTGCCACCTCGCCTGGCTAGTTTTTTGTATTTTTTAGTAGAGACAGGGTTTCACCATGTTAGCCAGGATGGTCTCGATCTCCTGACCTTGTGATCTGCCCATCTCAGCCTCCCAAAGTCCTGGGATTACAGGCTTGAGCCACCGCGCCTGGCCAGGAGCAATTGTTTTTTAAATAGCCCTTTGGCACCCAGTCTATTACTAAACCATATGAGTCATTTTTTAAATATTACTGCATGTGACTTAACACAATCTTCCCAAATTAAAGTTTTAGATGGGCCCTCAAAATTTTTAGGGCATGGTTTTCCTGAGGGTTTATATTGAAAGTATGGAGTATCTCCCATTACTCCCCCTTTCATTTGTTTTAAAGGAGAAAGCGAGAGGCCAGAGACCAAAAGTTCTGGTTCCTCTGTAGCTGATTTATCCAGAAGATAAACTGCCCAGACTTGAGTTTCTAGATGGATACAACCATGTGCATGTCCAAGGCACAGAGGGAGGTATTTATAACCCATGGTAACAATAAATGCAGTGTCTTCTCCTGGTTGAGCAGAGCAATGGTCATCTGTAGCTCCAGGCATCCACACACTATCATTAGTGTAGATTTCCACAGGAGCATCCATCCAGGTGAGAAGTTGAATAAGTGAAGGGAAAGGCACTTAAGCCCAATAAGAATAATTATATGTATCAGGTAAACCAGTGTGAGAGGAAACTGGTGAGACAGAAAGTATAAAGAGGAGAATCATTAAATAAAACTCATTGTAAGCGAGACTGAGTGGTGAAGGAGGAAGAGAAAAGCAGAGAGATGTTATTTTCAGGTTAATAGAAATGGTGAGATTATTAGGTTTGTAAGGATAAGAAGAAAGGTAATTAGAAGTGGGATTAGTTAGATGGGTCTCCATTCCCATCAGAATCAGACCCAATGTGATTTGGTGTGCCTGCTTCTGATGAGTTGACGCAGATCTCACCACGTTTGAGGGCAGTCTCTGACATGGGCATCTTTTTCCTGTGGTTTTTGTTGTCAGTATTTACCCAAAGCTTGAGTCTCCTGGTGGATACCCAGAGAGGGGATTGATGATCTCCTGGTGAAACACAAGCATATTCTCTTTCCCACGTTATAATTGTGCCAGGTTCCCAAGTATTGGTTTGGTATTTTTTCCATAACACAGGCTTGCCTTCGTTTGGAAAGATTTTTTTGCCCGTATAATGGCATTCAGCTGCAGTTAGGTCATTATCTTTAGGAACATTTAAAAATTTTGAAGGAAACAATGCCAAATGTAACTTGAAGTGGTGAGTAGTTAAATCATATTATCATTGTTCAGACTTTTGGACAATTGGGTTTTTAAATTGAGATTGTCCCATTGCACCACAGCCTGTCCCTGAGGATAGTAAAGGATTCCACTTATATGGGAAATTCCCCACAATTGCATAAAGCAAAAGCCTTACTAACATATTTAGGGGTGTTATCTGTCTCTATTTGATATAGAAGCCCTATAACTGCAAAGCAAGTGTGCAGAAGTTCTTTAACATGGGTCGTGCCTCCCCCTGTTTGGCAAGTAGCCTAGATAAAACCTGAGAAGGTATCTACAGAAACATGTACATATGAAAGTCTGCTAAAGGAGCTAACATGAGTCACATCCATTTGCCATAAAGCATTAGGACTTAGGCCTCTTGAATTAATACCAGGTTCCAGGTTCCTGATTTGGAACTACAAAGACCTGGCATTGAGGGCAGCTGTGAACAATAAAGTTAGTCTGTTTCCAGATAAGGGCAAATTTATCTTTTAATCCAGCAGCATTGACATGACTGAGATTATGGAACTCCTGAGCTTCTTGGGTTGTAAAAGAGACCAAACAGTGGACTTTAAGGTTACCAGCAAACATGGGTTCTGGTAAAGTGGTATGAGATCTAGTATGTGTAATATGGAAAGGGTGTCTATGTTGGTGAACCACCTGTTGTAACCTTGAAAATAATGAAGCCAATTCAGAATTATCAATATATTTGATAGTAGCAGTTACTATATTTTTAGTGGCATGTACAACATAAGCAGAATCAGAGACAATATTTAAAGGTTTGGGGAAATCCTGTAAGGAAGTAATCACAGCAATTAACTCTACCTTTTGAGCAGAAATATAAGAGATAGAAATAAGCTTGTCTGTAGGACCTACACAACCAGCATTGCCTTTACTGGAGCCATCAGTAACTAACAGCCTCAAGAATGGGCTGATATTTGGTTAATCGAGGGACCACCCAAGACATCATTTTTATAAAATCAAACAATTTGGTTTTTGGATAATGATTGTCAATAGTGCCAATAAAATCAGCCAATTAAATTTGCCACAGTATGTAATGTTGAAAGGCAGCTTGAATTTTGAGTCAATTTAAAGGAACTACAATTAAATTCGGATGAGAGGGGGGTGGAGCAAGATGGCCGAATAGGAACAGCTCCAGTCTCCAACTCCCAGCGCGAGCGACACAGAAGACCGGTGATTTCTGCATTTTCAACTGAGGTACTGGGTTCATCTCACTGGGGAGTGCCGGACGATCGGTGCCGGTCAGCTGCTGCAGCCGGACCAGCGAGAGATGAAGCAGGGCGAGGCATTGCCTCACCTGGGAAGCGCAAGGGGGAAGGGAATCCCTTTTCCTAGCCAGGGGAACTGAGACACACAACACCTGGAAAATCGGGTAACTCCCACCCCAATACTGCGCTTTAAGTAAACAGGCACACCAGGATATCATATCCCACACCTGGCCGGGAGGGTCCCACACACACGGAGCCTCCCTCATTGCTAGCACAGCAGTCTGTGATTTACTGGCAAGGCAGCAGCGAGGCTGGGGGAGGGGCGCCCGCCATTGCTGAGGCTTAAGTAGGTAAACAAAG
>NC_037689.1:92601078-92626698 GCF_003255815.1 Theropithecus gelada
CTGGTACCAAAACAGAGATATAGACCAATGGAACAGAACAGAGTCCTCAGAAATAATACCACACATCTACAGCCATCTGATCTTTGACAAACCTGAGAGAAACAAAAATGGGGAAAGGATTCCCTATTTAATAAATGGTGCTGGGAAAATTGGCTAGCCATAAGTAGAAAGCTGAAATTGGATCCTTTCTTTACTCCTTATACGAAAATTAATTCAAGATGGATTAGAGACATAAATGTTAGACCTAATACCATAAAAACCCTAGAGGAAAACCTAGGTAGTACCATCCAGGACATAGGCATGGGCAAGGACTTCATGTCTAAAACACCAAAAGCAATGGCGGCAAAAGCCAAAATTGATAAATGGGATCTAATTAAACTGAAGAGCTTCTGCACAGCAAAGGAAACTACCATCAGAGTGAACAGGCAACCTACAGAGTGGGAGAAAATTTTTGCAATCTACTCATCTGACAAAGAGCTAATATCCAGAACCTACAAAGAACTCAAACAAATTTACAAGAAAAAAACAAGCAACCCCATCACAAAGTGGGCAAAGGATATGAACAGACATTTCTCAAAAGAAGACATTCATACAGCCAACAGACACATGAAAAAATGCTCATCATCACTGGCCATCAGAGAAATGCAAATCAAAACCACAATGAGATACCATCTCACACCAGTTAGAATGGCGATCATTAAAAAGTCAGGAAACAACAGGTGCTGGAGAGGATGTGGAGAAATAGGAACACTTTTACACTGTTGGTGGGATTGTAAACTAGTTCAACCATTATGGAAAACAGTATGGTGATTCCTCAAGGATCTAGAACTAGAAGTACCATATGACCCAGCCATCCCATTACTGGGTATATACCCAAAGGATTATAAATCATGCTGCTCTAAAGACACATGCACAGGTATGTTCATTGCGGCACTATTCACAATAGCAAAGACTTGGAATCAACCCAAATGTCCATCAGTGACAGACTGGATTAAGAAAATGTGGCACATATACACCATGGAATACTATGCAGCCATAAAAAAGGATGAGTTTGTGTCCTTTGTAGGGACATGGATGCAGCTGGAAATCATCATTCTTAGCAAACTATCACAAGAACAGAAAACCAAACACCGCATGTTCTCACTCATAGGTGGGAACTGTACAATGAGATCACTTGGAATCGGGAAGGGGAACTTCACACACCGGGGCCTATCATGGGGAGGGGGTAAGGGGTGGGGATTGCATTGGGAGTTATACCTGATGTAAATGACGAGTTGTTGGGTGCTGACGAGTTGATGGGTGCAGCACAGCAACATGGCACAAGTATACATATGTAACAAACCTGCACGTTATGCACATGTACCCTAGAACTTAAAGTATAATAATAATTTTTAAAAAGGGCATAGGAAATCACAAGGGCATTGATTGGGACAGTGATAAGTGTCCATGAAATCTTCATAATTTATGTTCAGAGATTTCAGTAAAGAAATTATGACAGTGGTAAGAAATTATGAAAGTATTAATTTGGGAAACTAATAAATGTCCATGAAATCTTCACCATTTATGTTCTTCTGCCATGTCTTCAGCTGGTCCCTCCATTAGGGTTTCCTGACTTCCCACAACATTCTGCAAATAGACATTTGGAACCTCATTAGGACAAAGCTGAAAAAAGGAATATCCCAATTAAAATACTAGAAGGAAGCTACATAAGACACCGCTTTGTGATGTGTGAATTCTCAGTGTTAAAACTTTCTTTTCATTCAGCAGGTTTTAAACACTGTTTGTATAGAATCTGCAAAGTGATATTTGGAAGCACATTGAGGCCTACTATGAAAAAGGAAACCTCTTCAGATAAAAGTTAGACAGAAGCATTCTGAGAAACTTCTTTGTGATGTGTGAATTCATCTCACAGAGTTAAACCTTTTTTTCAATACAGCAGTTAGGAATCACTGTTTTGGTCCATTCTGTGATTGGACATATGGGAGCTCATTGAGTCCAATGGCAAAAAAGCAAGTATCCCAGGATAAACACTAGAAGGAAGCCATCAGAGAAATCGATTTGTGATGTGTGCATTCGTCTCACAGAGTTAAACCTTTATTTTCGTTCAACAGGTTGGAAATGCTGTGTTTCTAGAATCTGCAAAGGAATTTTTGGAAGCGTATTGACGTATATGGTGAAAAAGGAAACATCTTAAACCTTTCTTTGGATTCAGCAGTTTAGAAATACTGTTTTTGCAGAAATTGCAAAGGGATATTTGGGAGCGAATTGAGGCCTCTGTTGATAAAGAACACATCTACAGATAGAAACTAGAAAGAAGTTTTCTAAGAAACTTCTTTGTGAACTGGGTATTCATCTCACAGAGTTAAACCTGTGTTTCAATTTAGCAGTTTATAAACACAGTTTTTGTACATTCTGCCAATGGACTTTGGGAGATGTTTGAGGCCAAAAGCAGAAAAGCAAATATCCCAGTAAAAAATCTAGAAGAAAGCTGTGGGAGAAACAGCTTTGTGACGTGTGAATTCGTCTCACAGAGTTAACCTTTCTTTTCACACAGCAGTTTGGAAACACTGTTTCTGTAGAATCTACACAGGGATATTTGGGATCGCATTGTGGCCTGTGGTGAAAAATGAAACATTTTCAGATAAAAAGAAGAAAGATTTCTGAGAAACTGCTTTGTGATGTGGGCATTCATCTCACAGAGTTATAACTTTCTTTCTATTCAGCAGTATGTAAACACCGTTTTTGTCTGTTCTGCGAATGGACATTTGGGAGCTCATTGAGGCCATTGGAGAACAGTGAATATCCCAGGGTAAAAACTAGAAGGAAGCTATCTGAGAAACTGCTTTGTGATGTGTGGATTCATTTTGCAGAGTTACAATTTTCTTTACATTCAGCAGTTTGGAAGCAATGTTTTTGTAGAATCTATGAAGGGATATTAGGGAGTGCATTGAGACCTATGGTGAAAAAGGAAATATCTTCAGAAAAAAACTAGAAAGGAGCTTCCTGAAACTGCTTTGTGATGTGTGCATTCATCACACAGAGTTAAAGCTTTATTTCTATTTGGCCGATTGGGAACCCTGTTTTTGTTCATTCTGCAAACGGACATTTGGGAGCTCATAGGACAAAGGCAAAAAAGGGAATATACCACTATAAAATGAAAAGGAAGCTCTCTGATACACCATTTTGTGATATGTGCATTCAACTTGCAGAGTTAAACCTTTCTTTTCATTTGGCAACTTTTAAACACTGTTTTTGTAGAAACTGCAAGTGTATATTTGGAAGCGCTTTGATGCCTATGGTGAAAAAACTAACTTCTTCAGATAAAAGTTAGACACAAGCATTCTGAGAAACATCTTTGTGATGTGTGCATTCATCTCACAGTGCAAAACTTTTTTTTTGATTCAACCGTTAGAAAACACTATTTTGGTCCATTCTGCAAATGGACATTTGGGAGCTCTTTGAGGCCAATGGTGAAACAGCAAATATCCCAGGATGAACACTAGAAGGAAGCCATCTGAGAAATCGCTTTGTGATGTGTGTATTCATCTCACATAATTAAACTTTCTTTCATTCAACAGGTTGAAAACACTGTGAGTGTAGAATTTCTGAAGGGATATTTGGGAGTGCATTGAAATCTATGGTGAAAAAGGAAACATTTTCAGATAAAAACAAGAAAGAAGCTTTCTGAGTAGCTGCTTTGGGATGTGTGCATTCATCGCCTAGATTTAAAACTTTCTTTGGATTCAGGAGTTTAGAAACACTGTTTTTGTAGAAACTGTGAAGGGATATTTGAGAGCGCATTGAAGCCTGTGGTGATAAAAGAAACATTTTCAGATAGAAAATAGAAAGAAGGTTTCTGAGAAACTGCTTCATGATGTGTGTATTCATCTCACAGAGTTGAACCTTTCTTTCAATTCAGCAGTTTGTGAACACTGTTTTTGTTCATTCTGCCAATGGACTTTTGGGAACTCTTTGAGGCCAAAAGCAAAAAAGCGAATATCCCCAGAAAAAACTAGAAGGAAGCTACGTGAGAAACTGCTTTGTGATGTGTGAATTCATTTCGCAGAGTCAAAATTATCTTTTCATTCAACAGTTTCAAAACACTGTTTTTGTAGACTATGCAAAGGGATATCGGGGATTGCATTGTGGCCTGTGGTGAAAAAGTAAATATCTTCAGATAAAAAGAACAAAGCTTACTGAAAAACTGCTTTGTGATGTGTGCATTCATCTCACAGAGTTAAACCCTTCGTTCTATTCAGCAGATTGGAAACCCTGTTTTTTGTCAATTCTGTGAATGGACATTTGAGAGCTCGTTAGGACAAAGGTGAACAAGGGAGTATCCCACGATAAAAACTAGAAGTAAGCTATCTAAGATGCTGTCTTGTGATGTGTGCATTCATCTCCAATAGTTATACCTTTCTTTTCCTTCAGCAGCTTTTAAACACTGCTTTTGTAAAATCTGCCGGGGGTATTTGGAAGTGCATTAAGGCCTATGGTGAAAAAGCAAACTTCTTCAGATAAAAACTAGACAGAAGCATTCTGAGAAACTTGTTTGTGATGTGTGCATTCAACTCACAGTGTTAAACCTTTCTTTCAATTCAGCAGTTAGGAAACACTCTTTTGGTCCACTCTGCGAATGGACATTTTGGAGCTCACTGAAGCCAATGGCAAAACAGCAAATATCCCAGGAACAACACTAGAAGTAAGCCATCTGAGAAATAGCTTTGTGATGCGTGCATTCATCTCACAGAGATAAACTTTTATATTCATTGAACATGTTGGAAACACTGTGTTTGTAGAATCTGTGAAGGTATACTTGGGAGCGCATTGAGATCTACGATGAAAAAGGAAAAATCTTCAGATAAAAGCAAGAAAGAAGCTATCTGAGAAACTGCTTTGGATGTGTGCATTCATTTCCTAGAGTTAAAAATTTCTTTGGATTCAGCAGTTTAGAAACACTGTTTATATAGTAACTGTGAAGGGATATTTGGGAGCACATTGAAGCCTATGGTGATAATGAAAACATCTTAAGATAGAAACTGGAAAGAGACTTTCTGAGAAACTGATTTGTGATGTGTGTATTCATCTCACAGAGTACTAACTCTCTTTTTATTCAGCAGTTTGGAAACACCGTTTCGTCCATTCTGTGAATGGACATTTGGGAGCTCATTGAGGTCACTGGAGAGAAAGTGAACATCCCAGGGTAAAAACTACAACGAGCATGTCTCAGAAACTACTTTGTGATGTGTGCATTCATCTCACAGAGATACACCTTCTGTTTCATTCAGCAGTTTGGAAGCACTGTTTTTGGTCCATTCTGTGCATGGACATTTGTGAGCTCATTGAGGCCATTGGAGGAAAAGCAAATATTCCAGGGTAAAAGCTAAAAGGAAGCTATCTGAGAAACTCCTTTGTGATGTGTGCATTCATCTTGCAGTTACATCTTTCTTTTCATTCACCAGTTTGGAAGCACTGATATTGTAGACTCTATGAAGGGATATTTGGGAGTGCATTGAGGCCTATTGTGAAAAAGGAAATACCTTCAGATAAAAACTAGAAAGAAGCTTTCTGAAAAACTGCTTTGTGAAGTGTGCATTCATCTCACAGAATTAAACCTTTCTTTCTATTCAGCAGATTGGAAGCCATGTTTTTATCCATGGGCATTTGGGAACTTGTTAGAACAAAAGTGAAAACTTTTCTATAAAAACTAGAAGAAAGCTATCTCAGACACTGCATTGTGATGCGTGCATTCATCTTGCAGAGTTAAACCTTTATTTTCATTCAACAGGTTGGGAACCCTGTGATTGCAGAATCTGTGGAGGGATATTTGGGGGCCCATTGAGGTCTATGTTGAAAAAGGAAATATCTTCAGATAAAAATAAGAAAGATGCTTTTTGAGAAACCATTTTGGGATGTATGAATTCACCTCCTAGATTTAGACCTCTCTTTCAATTCAGTTGTTTAGAAACACTGTTTCTTTAAGGAACTGAGAAGGGATATTTGGGAGCTCTTTGAAGTCCATCGTGATAAATGAAACATCTTCAGATAGAAACTAGAAAGAAGTTTTCTGAAAACTCCTTTGTGATGTGTCTGTTCATCTTAGAGAGTTAAAATTCTATTTCAATTCTGCAGATTGGAAACACTGTTTTTCTCTTTTCTGCCAAAGGACATGTGGGAGTTCTTTGAAGCCAAAAACAAAAAAGCAAATATCCCAAGATAAAATCTAGAAGCAAACTTCGTGAGAAACCACTTTGTGACATGTGAATTAATCTCTCAGAGCTAAAGATTTCCTTTCAGTCACCAGTTTCGAAGCACTGTTTTTGTATAATCTACACAGAGATACATGGGAACACATCATGGACTATGGTGAAAAATAAAACACCATCAGGTTAAAAAAAGAAAGAAGTTTTCTGAGAAACTGCTTTGTGATGTGTGCATTCATCTTACAGAGTTATAACTTTCTTTGTATTCAGCAGTTTGAAAACAGTATTTTCTTACAATCTCCGAAGATATATTCAGCAGTGCATTGAGGCTTCCTATGAAAAAGGAAACGTCTTCAGATAAATAGTAGAAAGAAGCTTTCTAAGAAACTGCTTTGTGATGTATCCATTCACGTCACAGAATTAAATTTTTTTTGTATTCAGCAGTTTGTAACACTGTTTATGTCCATTCTGTGAATGGACCTTTGGGTGCTCTTTGAGGCCAATGGTGAAAAAGTGAATATCACAGGATAAAACTAGAAGGAAGTTATCCAACAAACCAACTTGTGATTTCTACATTCATCTCACAGAGTCAAACATTTCTTTACATTCAGCAGTTTGGAAACAGTGTTTTCTTGGATTCTCGAACGAGATACTCAGTAGTAATTTGAGGCCTGCAGTGAAAAAAGAAATATCTTTAGATAAAAAATAGAAAGAAACTTTGTGAGAAACTGCTTTGTGATGTGTGCATTCATCTCAGAGAGTTAAACCTTTCTTTGGATTCAGCAGTTTGGGAACACTGTTTTTGTCCATTCTGCAAATGGACATTTGGGAATTCAGTAGTGCTTTGAGGCCTCCTGTGAAAAAGGAAATGTCTTTAGGTAAGTAGCAGAAAGAAGCTTTTTGAGAAACTGCTTTTTGATGCTTGCATTGATCTACCAGAGTAAACCTTTCTTTGCATTCAGCAGTTTGGGAACACTGTTTATGTTCATTCTGTGAATGGACATTTGGGAGATCTTTGAGGCCAAAGGAGGGAAAGGGAATATCCCAGGACAAAAACTAGAAGAAAGTTATCCATCAAATCAACTTGTGATTTATGCATTCATCTCACAGAGTTAAATATTTCTTTTCATACCACAGTTTGAAAACAGTATTTCCCTGCATTCTGCAAAGAGATACCTGGTGGCACTTTGAGGGATGATAAAGTTAGTATCCCATGATAAAAACTAGAAAGAAGATATCTGAGAAACAGCTTTGTGATGTGTGCATTCATTGCACAGAGTTAAACCTTTTCATTCATCTGGCAGTTTGGAAACCCTCTTTTTATTGTATCTGTGAAAGTATATTTGCGAGTGCATTAAGGCCAAAGGTCAAAAAGGAAATACTTTCAGATGAAAACTAGAAAGAATCTTTCTGATAAACTGCTCTGTGTTGTGTGCATTCATCTCACAGAGTTATACCTCACTTTTGAGACAGCAGTTTCGGAAGAATGTTTTTGTGCATTCTGTGAAAAGACATTTGGGAGTTCTTTGAGGCCAATGGTGAGATAGTACATAACCCAGGACAAACACTAGAAGAAAGCAATATGACACACCGACCTGTGAAATGTGTATTCCTTTCAGAGAGTTAAACCTTTATTTTCACTCAGCAGTTTGGAAACACTGTTTTCTTACAATCTGCGAAGAGATACTCTGTAGCGCATTGCTTTCTCCGATGAAAAACACATGTCTTCAGATAAATAGTAGAAAGAAGCTTTCCAGAAACTGCTTTGTGATGTGTGCATTCATGGCCCACAGTTAAACGTTTCTTTGTATTCAGCAGTTTGGCAAAACTGTGTTTGTCCATTCTGCAAATGGACATTTGGGAGGTCTTTGAGGCCAATGGTAAAAAAGCGAATATCCCAGGACAAAAGCTACAAGGAAGTTAACTGACAGATCGATTTGTGATTTATGCATTCATCTCACAGAGTTAAAGATTTCCTTTCATTATGCAGTTTGGTAATAGTGTTTTCTTGTATTCTGTGAAGAGATATTTGGTAGCATTTAGAGTCCCATGGTGGAAACGGATATATCTTGTGAGAAAAAATTTGAAGAATCTTTCTGAGACACTGCTTTCTGACATGTGAATTCATCTCACAGAGTTACACTTTCATTTAGTGGAGCAGTCTGTTACCACTGTTTTTGGGGAAACTGAGAAGAGATATCTTGGATCACATTGAAGCCTACACCGAGAAAGGAAATATCATCAAATAAAAACTAGAAAGAATCTTTCTGAGAAACTGCATTGTGATGTGTGAATTCATCACACAGAGTTACATCATTCTTTTCATACAGCAGTTTACTAACACTGTTTTCATAGAAAAGACAAGAGGATGTTTGGAAGTGCATTGAAGACTATGGTCACAAAGGAAATATCCTCAGATAAAAACCAAAAAGAAGCCTTCTGAGAAACTTCTTTGTGATGTGTGAGTACATCTCACAGAGTTACGAAGTTATTTTCATTGAGCAGACTGCTAACACTGTTTTCTTGGAATGCAAAAAGGGATATTTCGCATTGCAGTGAAGCTTATGGTGACAAAGGAAATATCCTCAGAGAAAAACTAGACAGAAGGTTTCTGAGAAACTGCTTTCTGATGTGAGAATTCATCTCACAGAGATACATTTTCTTTTCATGGAGCAGTCTGTTACCACTGTTTTTGGGGAATCTGAGAAGGGATATTTTGGATCACATTGAAGCCTACGCTGACAAGGGAAATATACTCAAATAAAAACTAGAAAGAAGCTTTCTGAGAAACTTCTTTGTGATGTGTGAATTCATCTCACAGAGTTATATCTTTCTGTTCATGAAGAAGTTTGCTAACACTCCTTTCGTGGAATCTGCAAAGTGATATTTGGGAACCCATTGAGGCCTAGGGTGAAAAAGAAATTATCCTCAGATAAAAACTGGACAGAAGCTTTCTGAGAAACTGCATTGTGATATGTGAACATATCTCACAGAGTTACACTTTTGTTTTCATTGAGCAGTTTGCTAACACTGTTTTCTTGGAAACTGCAATGGGATATTTCTTAGCGCAATGAAGCTTATGGTGACAAAGGAAATATCCACAGATAAAAACTAGAAACAAGGTTTCTGAGAAACATCTTTGTGATGTGTGAATTCATCTCACACAGTTACACCTTTCTCTTCATGAAGCAGTGTGCTAACACTGTTTTCGTGGAATCTGCAAAGTGATATTTGGGAGCACATTGAGGCCTATGGTGAAAAAGGAAATATCCACAGATATAAACTAGAAAGAAGTTTTCTGAGAAACTGTTTGTAATGGATTAGCTCGTCTCACAGAGTTACACCGTTCTTTTCATTAAGCGGTCTGCTAACACTGTTTTCATGGAATCTGCATTAGGATATTTGGGAGTGCATTGAAGCCTATGGGGACAAAGGAAATAGCCTCAGATAAAAATCAAAAAGAAGCTTACTGAGAAACTGCATTGGATGTGTGAATTCACCTCAGGGAATTACAAGATTCTTTTCATGGATCACTTTGTTAGCACTGTTCTTGGAGAATCTGAGAAGGCATATTTTGGATCACATTGAAGCCTATGGTGACAAAGAAATATCCTCAGATAAAAACCGGAAAGAAGATTTCTGAGAAAGTTCTTTGTGTTGTGTGAATTCATCTCACAGTATTACACCTTTCTTTTCATGGAGCAGTTTGCTAACACTCTTTTCGTGGAAACTGCAAAGGGATACTTGGAAGCACTTTGAGTCTTATACTGAAAAATTAAATATCCTCAGATAAAAACTAGAAGGAAGCTGTCTGAGAAATTGCTTTGTGATGTGTCGATTCATCACACAGAGTTATACTGTTGTTTTCATACAACGGTTTGCTAACACTGCTTTCGTGGAAAATGCAAGAGGATGTTTGGGAGCGCATTGAAGCCTACGGTGACAAAGGAATATACTCAGATAATAACCACAAAGAAGCTTTCTGAGAACCTGCTTTGTGATATGTGAATTCATCTCCCAGAGTTACAATGTTATTTTCAGTGAGCAGTCTACTAACACTGTTTTCTTGGAATCCGTAAAGGGATATTTCACAGCACATTGAAGCTTATGGTGACAAAGGAAATATCCTCAGAGAAAAATTAGAAAGAAAGTTTCTGAGAAACTGCTTTCTGATGTGTGAATCATCTCACAGAGTTACACCTTTCCATTCATGGAGCAGTTTGCTAACACTCTTTTCGTGAAATGTGCAAAGGGATATATGGGAGCACTTTGAGGCCCATAGTGAAAAAGAGAATATCCTCAGATAAAAACTAGAAAGAAGCTTTCTGAGAAACTGCATTGTGATGTGTGAATTCATCACACAGAGTTACACTGTTCTTTTCATACAGCAGTTTGCTAACACTGTTTTCGTAGAATATGCAAGAGGATGTTTGGGAACGCATTGAAGCCTATGGTCACAAAGGAAATATCCTCAGATAAAAATCAAAAAGAAGCCTTCTGAGAAACTGCTTTGTGATGTGTGACTACATCTCACAGAGTTATAAAGTTATTTTCACTGAGCAGACTGCTAACGCTGCTTTCTTGGAATCTGAAAAGGGATATTTCACAGGGTATTGAAGCTTATGGTGACAAAGGAAATATCCTCAGAGAAAAATGAAACAGAAAGTTTCTAAGAAGCTACTTTCTGATGTGTGAATTCATCTCACAGAGTTACACTTTCTTTTCGTGGAGCAGTCTGTTACCACTGTTTTTGGGGAATCTGAGAAGCGATATTTTAGATTGCATTGAAGCCCACGCTGACAAGGGAAATATCCTCAAATAAAAACTAGAACGAAGCTTTCTGAGAAACTTCTTTGTGATGTGTGAATTCATCACACAGAGTTACACCTTTCTCTTCATGAAGAAGTTTGCTAACACTGTTTTCATGGAGTCTGCAAAGTGATATGTGGGAGTGCATTGAGGCCTAGGGTGAAAAAGGAAATATCCTCAGATAAAAACGGGAAAGAAGCTTTCTGAGAAACTTCATTGTGATGTGTGAATACATCTCACAGAGTTACACTTTTCTTTTCATTGAGCAGTTTGCTAACACTGTTTTCTTGGAATCTGCAATGGGATATTTCTTAGCACAATGAAGCTTATGGTGACAAAGGAAAATCCTTAGATAAAAACTAGAAGGAAGTTTTATGAGAAACTACATTGTGATGGGTTAATTTGTCTCACAGAGTTATACTGTTCTTTTCATTGAGAAGTTCACTAACCCTGTTTTTGTGGATTTTACGTTAGGATATTTGGGAGTGCATTAAAGCCTAAGGGAACAAAGGAAATATCCTCAGATAAAAACCAAAAAGAAGGTTTTTCAGAAACTGCTTTGGATGTGTGAATTCATCTCACAGAGTTACACGATTCGTTTCATGGATCACTTTGTTAGCACTGTTTCTGGGGAACCTGAGAAGGGATGTTATGGATCACATTGATGTCTATGGTGACAAGGAAAGATCCTCAGATAACAACTGGAAAGAAGCTTTCTGACAAAGTTCTTTGTGATGTGTGAATTCATCTAACAGAGTTACACCTTTCTTTTCATGGAGCAGTTTGCTAGCACTCTTTTCGTGGAACCTGCAAAGGGATATATGGGGCACTTTGAGTCTTATAGTGAAAAATTAAGTATCCTCAGATAAAAACCAGTAAGAAGATTTCTGAGAAACTGCTTTGTTATGGGTGAATTCATCACACAGAGTTACACCATTCTTTTCTCACAGTAGTTTGCTAACACTGTTTTTGTAGAAAATGCAAGAGGATGTTTGGGACTGCATTGAAGCCCATGGTGACAAAGGAAATATCCTCAGATAAATACCACAAAAAAGCCTTCTGAGAAACTGCTTTGTGATATGTGAATATATCTCACAGAGTTACAAAGTTATGTTCATTGAGCGGTCTGCTAACACTGTTTTCTTGGAATCCATAAAGGGATATGTTGCAGTGCCTTGAAGTTTATGGTGACAAAGGAAATACCCTCAGAGAAAAACTAGACAGAAGGTATCTGAGAAACTACATTGTGATCTGTGAATACGTCTTACACACTTACACTTTCCTTTTTATTGAGCAATTTGCTACCACTGTTTTCCTGGAATCTACAATGGGATTTTTTTAGCACAATGCAGCTTATGGGGATAAAGGAAATATCCTCAGATAAAAGCCAAAAAGAAACTTTCTGAAAAACTACTTTCTGATGTGTGCATTCATCTCACAGAGTTACACTTCCCTTTCATGGAGCAGTCTGCTGCCACTGTTTTTGGGGAATCTGAGAAGGGATATTTTGAATTACATTGAAACCTAAGCTGACAAAGGAAATATCCTCAAATAAAAACTGGAAAGAAGCTTTCTGAGAAAGTTCTTTGTGATGTGTGAATTTGTCTCACAGAGTTACACCTTTCTCTTCATGAAGCAGTTTGCTAACATTGTTTTCATGGAATCTTCAAAGTGATATTTGGCAGTGCATCGAGGCCTCTGGTGGAAAAGGAAATATCGTCAGATAAAAACTAGAAAGAAGCTTTATGAGAAAATGCATTGTGATGTGTGACCACATCTCACAGAGTTACACTTTTCTTTTCAATGGGCAGTTTGCTAACACTGTTTTCTTTGAATCTGCAATGGGATATTTCTTAGTGCAATGAAGCTTATGGTGACAAAGAAAATATCTTAAGATAAAAACTAGAAAGAAGCTTTCTGAGAAACTGCTTTGTGATGGACTAATTCATTTCACAGTGCTACACCATTCTTTTCACTGAGTAGTCTGTTAACACTGTTTTCTTGGAATCTTCATTAGGATATTGGGATAGCATTAAAGCCTATGTTCAAGAGGAAATATCCTCACATAAAAACTGGAAAGAAGCTTTCTGAGAAAGTTCTTTGTGATGTGTGAATTCCTGTCACACAGTTACACCTTTCTCTTCATGAAGCAGTTTGCTAACACTGTATTATTCGTGGAATCCACAAAGTGATATTTGGGAGCACATTGAGGCCTATGGTGAAAAAGGAAATATCCTCAGATAATAACTAGAAAGAAGCTTTCTGAAGAACTGATTTGTGGTGAATTAATTCATCCCACAGGGTTACACCGTTCTTCTCATTGAGCAGTCTGCTAACACTGTTTTCATGGAATCTGTGATAGGAAATTGGGGAACGCATTGAAGCCTAAGGGGACAAAGAAAATATCCTTAGATAGCCGGGCGCGGTGGCTCAAGCCTGTAATCCCAGCACTTTGGGAGGCTGAGACGGGCGGATCACAAGGTCAGGAGATCGAGACCATCCTGGCTAACATGGTGAAACCCCGTCTCTACTAAAAATACAAAAAACTAGCCGGGCGAGGTGGCGGGCGCCTGTAGTCCCAGCTACTCGGGAGGCTGAGGCAGGAGAATGGCATAAACCCGGGAGGCAGAGCTTGCAGTGAGCTGAGATCCGGCCACTGCACTCCAGCCTGGGCGACAGAGCGAGACTCCGTCTCAAAAAAAAAAAAAAAAAAAAAAAAAAAATATCCTTAGATAAAAACCAAAAAGAAGCTTTCTCAGAAGCTGCTTTGGATGTGTGAATTTATCTCACAGATTTACATGATACTTTACATGGTTCGCTTTGTTAGCACTCCTATTGGGGAATCTCAGAGGGACATTTTGGATTGCATTGAAGCCTATGGTGACAAGGAAATATCCTCAGATAAAAACTGGAAAGAAGCTTTCTGAGAAAGTTCTTTGTGATGTGTGAATTCATCTCACAGAGTAACACCTCTCTTTTCATGGAGCAGTTTGCTAACACTCTTTTTGTGGAATCTGCAAAGTGATATATAGGAGCACTTTGATGCCTATAGTGGAAAAGTAAATATCCTCAGATAAAAACTAGAAAAAAGTTTTCTGAGAAACTGCTTTGTGATGTGAGAATTCAACACAGAGAGTTACACCTTTCTTTTCATACACCAGTTTACTTACACTGTTGTAGAAAATGCAATTTGATGTTTGGTAGCACATTGAAGCCTATGCTGACAAAGGAAATATCCTCAGATAAAAACGAAAAGGAAGTCTTCTGAGAAACTGCTTTGTGATGTGTACATACATCTCACAGAGTTACAATGTTATTTTCATTGAGCAGCCTGGTAATATTATTTTCTTGGAATCGTAAAGGGATATTTCACATCACATTGAAGCTTATGGTTACAAAGGAATTATCCTCAGAGAAAAACTAGAAAGAAGGTTTCTGAGAAACAGCTTTCTGATGTGTGAATTCACCTCACAGAGTTAGACTTTCTTTTCATGGAGCAGTCTGTTACCACTGTTTTTAGGGAATCTGAAAAGGGAATTTTTGGATCTCATTGAAGCCTATACTGACAAAGTAAATACCCTCAATTAAAAACTGGACAGAATAATTTTGAGAAACTTCTTTGTGACGTGTGAATTCATCTCACAGAGTTACACCTTTCTATTCCTGAAGCAGTTTGCTAAAACTGTTTTTGTGGAATCTGCAAAGTGATTTTTGGGAATGCATTGAGGCGTATTGTGAAAAAGGCAATATCCTCCGATAAAAACTGTAAAGAACCTTTCTGAGAGACTGCATTGTTATGTGTGAATACATCTCATAGAGTTACAACTTTCTTTTCATTGAGCCGTTTGCCAACACTGCTTTCTGGAACCTGCAATGGGATATTTCTTAGCCCAATGAATATTATGGTGACAAAGAAAATATCCTCAGATAACAACTAGAAAGAAGCTTTCTGAGAAACTTCTTTGTGATGTGCCCATTCATCACACAGATTAACACTGCTCTATTCATACAGTGTTTTGCTAACACTGCTTTTGTGGAAAATGCAAGAAGTTGTTTGGGAGTGCATTGAAGCCTATGATGACAAAGGAAATATCCTCAGATAAAAACCACAAAGAAGCCTTCTGAGAACCTGCTTTGTGATGTGTGAACATATCTTCCAGAGTTACAATGTTACTTTCATTGGGCTGTCTGCTAACACTGTTTTCTTGGAATCCGTAAAGGGATATTTCACAGTGTATTGAAGCTTATGGTGACAAAGGAAATATCCTCAGAGAAAAACTAGAAAGAAAGTTTCTGAGAAACTGCTTTCTGATGTGTGAATTCAATCTCACAGAGTTACACTTTCTTTTCATGGAACAGTCTGTTACCACTCTTTTTGGGGATTCTGAGATGGGATATTTTGGATCGCATGGAAGCCTGTGCTTAGAAAGGAAATATCCTCAAATAAAAACTAGAAATAAGCTTTCTGGGAAACTTCTTCGTGCTGTGTGAATTCATCTCACAGAGTTACACCTTTTTCTTCATGAAGCGGTTTGGTAACACTGTTTTCGTGGAATCTGCAAAGTGATATTTGGGAGCGCAATGAGGCCTATGGTGAAAAGGGAAATATCCTCAGATGAAAACTAGAAGGAAGCTTTCTGAGAAACTATTTTGTGATGGATTAATTCATCTCACTTGGTTACATGGTTATTTTCATTTAGCAGTCTGCTAACACTGCTTTTGTTGAATCTGTGTTAGTATATCTGGGAGCACATTGAAACCTATGGGAACAAAGGAATTATCCTCAAAGAAAAACCAAAAACAAGCCTACTGAGAAATTATTATGTGATGTGTGAATACATCTCACAGATATACAATGTTGTTTTCATAGAGCAGTCTGCTAACACTGTTTTCTTGGAATCCGTAAATTGATATTTCACAGTGCAATTGTAGTTTAAGGTGACAAAGGGAATATCCACAGAGAAAAACCAAAAAGAAGCTTTCTGAGAAACCGCATTGTGATGGATTAATTCATCTCACAGAGTTACACAGTTGTTTTCATTGAGCAGTCTGCTAACACTGTTTTCATGGAATCTGCATTAGGATATTTGGGAGCACATTGAAGCCTATGGGTACAAAGGATATATCCTCAGATAAAAACCAAAAAGAACCTTTCTCAGAAACTGCTTTGGATGTGTGAATTCATCTCACAGAGTTAAACGATTCTCTTCAAGGACAACTTTGTTAGCACTCTTTCTGGGGTATCTGAGTAGGGATATTTTGGATTGCATTGAAGCTTATGGGGACAAGAAAATATCCTCTGATAAAAACTGGAAAGAAGATTTCTGGGAAAGTTCTTTTTGTTGTGTGAATTCATCTCACAGGGTTACACCTTCCTTTTCATGGAGCAACTTGCTAACACTCTTTTATTATAATCTGCAAAGGGATATTTGGGAGCGTTATGAGGCCTACAGTGAATATTTAAATCTCCTCAGATAAAAACTAGAAAGAAGCTTTCTGAGAAACTGTTTTGTGATGTGTCAATTCATCACACAGCATTGCACCATTCTTTTCATACAGCAGTGTGCTAACACTGCTTTCGTGGAAAATGCAACAGGTTGTTTGGTAGTGCATTGAAGCCTATGGTGACAAAGGAAATATTCTCAGATAAAAACTTAAAGGAAGCCTTCTGAGAACCTGCTCTGTGATGTGTGAATATATCTCCCAGAGTTACAATGTTATTTTAATTGAGCTGTCTGCTAACACTGTTTTTCTGGAATCCATAAAGGGATATGTCACAGTGCATTGAAGCTTATGGTGACAAAGGAAATATTCTCAGAGAAAAACTAGAAAGAAGGTTTCTGAGAAACTTTTTTCTGATGTGTGAATTAATCTCACGGAGTTACACTTTCCTTTCACGGAGCAGTCTTTTACCACTGTTTTTGGTGAATTTGAGAAGGGATATTTTGGATCGCATTGAATCTTATGCTGACAAAGGAAATATCCTCAAATAAAAACAAGAAAGAAGCTTTCTGAGAAACTTCTCTGTGATGTGTGAATTCATTTCACAGAGTTACTCCTTTTTCTTCATGAAGAAGTTTGCTAACTGTTTTCAAGGAATCTTCAAAGTGGTATTTTGGAGGGCATTGATTCCTATGGTGAAAAAGGAAATATCCTCAGATAAAAGCTAGAAATAAGCTATCTGAAAAACTGCATTGTGTTGTGTCAATACATATCATGGAGTTATACTTTTCTTTTCATTTAGCAGTTTGCTAACACTGTTTTCTTGGAATCTGCAATGGGATATTTTTTAGCCCAATGAAGCTTATGGTGGCAAAAGCAATATTCTTAGATAAAAAGTGGAAAGAAGCTTTCTGAGAGACTGCTTTCTGACGTGTGAATTCATCTCACAGAGTTACACTGTTTCTTTCATTGAGCAGTCTGCTATCAGTGTGTTCTTGGAATCTATAAAGGGATATGTCGCAGTGCATTGAAGCTCATGGTGACAAAGGAAATATCCTTAGAGAAAAACTAGAAAGATGATTTCTGAGAAACTGCTTTCTGATGTGTGAATTAATCTCACAGAGCTACACCATTCTCCTCACGAAACAGTTTGCTAACACTGTTTTCGTGGAATCTGCAAAGTGATATTTGGGAGTGCATTGAGGCCTATGGTGAAAAAGGAAATATCCTCTGATAAAAACTGGAAAGAAGCTTTCTGCAACACTGCTTTGTGATGTGTGAATATAGCTCTTGAAGTTACACTTTTCTTTTCATTGAGCAATTTGCCAAAACTGTTTTCTTGGAATCTGCAAAGGGATATTTCTTAGTGCAATGAAACTTACGTTGACAAAGGAAATATCCTCAGATAAAAACTAGAAAGAAGCTTTCTGAGAAACTGCATTGTGATGGGTTAATTCGTCTCACAGAGTTACACCATTCTTTTCATTGAGCAGTCTTCTAATGCTGTTTTCATGGAATCTGCATTAGGATATGTGGGAGCGCATTGCAGCCTATGGAGACAAAGGAAATATTCTCAGATAAAAACCAAAAAGAAGCTTTCTGAGAAAGTGCTTTTTTTCGCTGTATGAAAAGATCAGTGTAACTCTGCATGATGAATTCACACATCACAAAGCGGTTTTTCAGAAAGCTTCTTTCCAGTTTTTATTTGAGGATATTTCCATTGTCCCTATAGGATTCAATGCACTCCCAAACATCCTAAAGTAGATTCCACGAAAACAGTGTTAGCACACTTCTCAATGAAAAGACCGGTGTACTCTGTGAGATGAATTAACCCATCACAAAGCCATTTCTCAGAAAGCTTATTTCCAGCTTTTATCTGAGGATATTTCCTTTTTCACCATAGCGCTCAATACCCTCCCAAATATCACTTTGCAGATTCCACAAAAACAGTGTTATCAAACTTCTTCATGAAGAGAATGGTGTATCTCTATGAGGTGAATTCATACATCACAGAGAAGTTTCTCAGAAAGCTTCTTTCTAGTTTTTATTTGAGGATATTTCCTTTGTCAGCATAGGCTTCAGTGCAATCCATAATATCCTTTCTCAGATTCCCCAAAAAGAGTGTAACAGACTGCTCCATGAAACAAAAATGTAACTGTGTGAGGTGAATTCACACATCACAAAGAAGTTTCCCAGAGAGCTTCTTTCTAGTTTTTATTTGATGCTATTTCCTTTGTCAGCATAGGCTTCAGGGCGATCCAACATATCCCTTGTCAGATTCCCCAAAAACAATGGTAACAGACTGCTCCATGAAACGAAAGTGTAACTCTGTGAGATGAATTCACACCTTCAAAACAGCTTCTCAGAAACCTTCTTTCTTCTTTTTCTCTGAGGATATTTCCTTTGTCACCATAAGCTTCAATGGGTGGTGAAATATCGCTTTACGGATTCCAAGAAAACAATGTTAGCAGACTGCTCAATGAAAGTAACATTGTAACTCTGTGAGTTGAATTCACATGAAAGAAAGCAGTTTCTCAGAAAACTTCTTTGTGGTTTTTATCTGAGGATATTTCCTTTGTCACCATACCCTTCAATGTGCTCCCAAATATCCTCTTGCATTTTCCATGAAAACAGTGTTAGCAAACTGCTGTATGAACAGAATGATGTAACTCTGTGTGGTGAATTCACACATCACAAAGCACTTCCTCAGGAAGCTTGTTTCCAGTTTTTATCTGAGGATATCTCGTTTCCCACAATAGGATTCAAAGCGATCAGAATAGTCCCATGTCAGATTCCAACGAAACAGTGGTAGTAAATGGCTCCATGAAAGACTTGTGTAACTCTGTGAGATGAATTCATACATCACAAAGCAGTTTCTCAGAATGCGTCTTTTAAGTTTTTATCTGAGGACATTTCCCTTTTTGCCTTCAGCCTCAATGCCCTCCAGAACACTCCACTTCAGATTCCACGAAAAGTGTTAGCAAACTGCTCAATGAAAGAATGGTGTATCTCTGTGAGATGAATTCACACATCCCAAAGGAGTTTCTCCGAACGCTCTCTCCAGTTCTTATTTGAAGATATTTCCTTTTTCACCGTAACACTCAATTCGCTCAGAATATCCCATTGCTGATTCAACGAAAAGAATGTTAGTAATCTGCTCCATGAATAGAACGGTATTACATTGTGAGATGAATACACACATCACAAAGCAGTATCTCAGAAAGCTTCTTTTCAACTTTTAACTGAGGATATTTCCTTTTTCACCAAGGGCTTCAATGCTATCCAAAGTATCCCTTCTCAGATTCCACAGAAGCAGTGCTAACAAACTGCTCCATGAACAGAATGGTGTAACTCTGTGAGATGAATTCACACATCACTAAGCAGTTTCTCAGAAAGCTTCTTTCTAGTTTTTATCTGAGGATGTTTCCTTTGTCACCATAGGCTTCAAAGTGATCCAATATATCCCTTTTCAGATTCCACAAAAACAGTACTCGCAAACTTCTCCATGATAGAGTAGTGGAACACTGTGAGATGAATTCACACTTCACAAAGCAGTTTCTCAGAAAAATTGTTTCTGGTTTTTATCTCAGGATACTTCCTTTTTCACCATGGGCTTCCTTGCAATCCAAAGTATTTGTTTTCAGCTTCCACAGAAAAAGGGCTAATAAACTGCTGCATGAACAGAATGGTGTAAATCTGTGAGACGAATTCACACATCACAGAGCAGTTTGTCAGAAAGATTTTTTCTAGTTTTTATCTGAGGATATTTCCTTTGTCTCCATAGGCTTCAAAGATATCAAAATTATCCCTTCTCAGATTTCACAAAAACAGTGCTAGCAGGATGCTCCATGAAAGGGTAGTGTAACTCTGAGTGATTAATTCACACATCACAAAACAGTTTCTCAGAAAGCTTCTTTCTAGTTTTTACATGAGGATATTTCCTTTGTCACCATAGGCTTCAATGCAATCCAAAATATCCCTTTTCAGAATCCACAAAATCAATGCTAGCAAGCTGTTCCAAGAAAGAGTAATGCAACTCGGTGAGATGAATTCACACATCACAAAGCAGTTTCTCAGAAAGCTTCTTTTGAACTTTTATCTTAGGATATTTCCTTTTTCACCATGAGCTTCAGTGCAATCCAAAGTGTCCCTTCCCAGATTCCACAGAAGCCATGCTAACAAACTGCTCCATTAACAGAATGGTGTATCTCTGTGAGATCAATTCACAGATCACTGATCAGTATCTCAGAATGTTTCTTTCTATTTTCTATCTGAGTATGTTTCCTTTGTCTTCATAGGCTTCAAAGCGAACCAAAACATACCTTCTCAGATTCCACAAAAACAGTGCTAGCAAATGGCTCCATGAAATAGTAATGTAACTCCATGAGATGAATTCACACATCACAAAGCAGTTTCTCCGAAAGTTTCCTTCTAGTTTTTATCTTATAATACTTCCTTTCTCACCATAGGCTTCCTTCCAATCCGAAGTATACCTTCTCAGATTGCACAGAAGCAGTGTTAACAAACTGCTCCATGACCAGAATGTTGTAAATCTGTGAGATGAGTTCACACATTACAGAGCAGTATCTCAGAAAACTTCTTTCTAGTTTTTATATGAGGGTAATACTTTTGTTGCTGTGGGCTACAAAGCAATTCAAAATACCCCTTCTCAGATTCCACAGAAACAGTGCTAGCAGACTGCTCCATGAAATAGTAGTGTAATTCTGAGAGATGAATTCACACATCACAAAGCTGTTTCTCAGAAAGCTTCTTTCACGTTTTTATCTGAGGACATTTCCTTTTTCACCATCGGCCTCAATGTCCTCTGGAATATCCCATTGCAGATGTCACGAAAATAGTTTTAGCAAACTGCTCAATTGAAAAAATGGTGTAAGAGTAATTCACACATCCACAAGGAGTTTCTCTGAAGGCTTCTCTCCAGTTTTCACCTGAGGATATTTCATTTCTCAACAGAGCACTCATTGCGCTCGCAATATCACATTGCAGATTAAACGAAAACAGTGTTAGTAAACTACACCATGAGAAGAACGCTGAAACTCTGTGAGATGAATTCACACATCACTAAGCAGTTTCTCAGAAAGCTTCTTTCTAGTTTTTATCTGTGAATATTTCCTTTGTGACAATTGGCTTCAAAGCAATCCAAAATATCCCCTCTTAGATTCCACAAAAATACTGCTAGCACACTGCTCCATGAAAGAGTAGTGTAACTTTGTGAGGTGAATTCACACATCACAAAGCAATTTCTCAGGAAGCTTGTTTCCAGTTTTTATCTAAGGATATTTCCTGTGCAAAGATAGGATTCAAAGTGATCAGAAATATCCCTTGTCAGAGTCCACAAAAACAGTGCTAGCAAACGGCTCCATGAGAGATTTGTGTAACTCTGTGAGATGAATTCACACATCACAAAGCAGTTTCTTGGAAAGTTTCCTTTAAGCTTTTATCTGAGGACAATTCCATTTTCACCATCGGCCCCAATGACCTCCCGAATATCCCATTGCAGATTCCATGAAAATAGCGTTAGCAAACTGCTCAATGAAAGAATGGTTTAACTCTGTGTGGTGAATTCACACATCACAAAGCAGTTTCTCCAAACGCTTCTCTCCAGTTCTTCTCTGAGGATATTTCCTTTTTCACCATATCACTCAATGGGCTCTGAATATCCCATTGATGATTCAATGAAAACAGCGTTAGTAATGTACTCTATGAAAAGAATGGTGTTACATTGTGAGATGAGCACAAACATCACAAAGCAGTTTCTCAGAAAGCTTCTTTCACATTTTTGTCTGAGAATAGTTCCTTTGTCAGGATAGGCTCAAGGCGATCCAAAATATCTCTTCTCAGATTCCACAAAATCACTGCTAGAAAGCTGCTCCATGAAAGAATAGTGTAACTCTGTGAGATGAATTCACATATCACAAAGTAGTTTCTCAGAAAGCTTCTTTTCAACTTTCATCTGAGAATATTCCTTTTTCACCATGGGCTTCAATGCAATCCAAAGTGTCCCTTCTCAGATTTCACAGAAGCTGTGCTAACTGCTCCATGAAGAGAATGGTGTAACTCTGTGAGATGAATGCACACATTACAGAGCAGTTTCTCAGAAACTTCTTTCTAGTTTTTATATGAGGTTATTTCCTTTGTCACCGTAGGCTTCAAAGCGATCCAAAATATCCCTTCTCAGATTCCACAAAAACAGTGCTGGCAGGTTGCCCCATGAAAGAGTAGTGTAACTCTGTGAGATGAATTCACACATCACAAAGCAGTTTCTCAGAAAGCTTCTTCCTAGTTTGTCTCTGAGGATATTTTCTTTTTCACGATAGGATTCAAAGCAATCAGAAAGGTCACTTCTCAGAATCCACAGAAGCAGAGCTAACAAACTACTCCAGATAACATTGGTGTCACTCTGTGAGATGAATTCACACATCACAAAGCAGTATCTCAGAAAGTTTCTTTCACGTTTTGATTTGCAGACATTTCCTTTTTCACCATCGCCATCAATGCCCTCACGAATGTCCCATTGGAGAGTCCACGAGAAGATTGTTAGTAGACTGCTCAATGAAAGAATAATGTAATTCTGTGAGATGAATTCACACATGACAAAGAAATTGCTCTGAAGGCTTCCCTCCGGTTTTTATTTGAGGGTATTTCCTTTTTCACCATGGGCTTCAATGCAATCTAAAATATCCCTTCTCAGATTCCACAGATATTTTTCCGAAGGTTTCTCTCCAGTTTTTATTTGAGGGTATTTACTTTTTCACCACGGGCTTTAATGCAATCTAACATATCCCTTCTCTGATTACACTGAAGAAGTGCTATCAAAATACTACTTGAAAAGAATGGTGTAACTCTGTGAGAAGAACTCACACATCACAGAGCAGTTTCTCAGAAAGCTTCTTCCTAGTGTTTATCTGAGGATATTTCCTTTGTCTCCATAGGCTTCAAAGCGATCCAAAATATCCCTTCACAGATTTCACAAAATCAGTGCTAGCCAGCTGCTCCATGAAAGGATAGTGTAATCCTGTGAGATGAATTCACACATCACAAGGCAGTTTCTTAGAAAGCTTCTCTTCAACTTTTATCTGATGATATTTCCTTTTCACCATGGGTCTCCATGTAATCCAAAGTATCCCTTCTCTGATTCCACAGAAACAGTGTTAACAAACTGCTCCATGAACTGAATGGTGTAAATCTGTGAGATGAATTCACACATTACAGAGCAGTTTCTCAGAAAATTTCTTTCTTGTCTTTATCTGAGGATATTTTTTTTGTCACAATAGTCTTCAAAGCTATCCAAAATATCCCTTCCTGGATTCCACATAATTAGTGTTATCAGACTGCTCCATGAAAGAGTAGTGTAACACTGAGAGATGAATTAACACATCACAAAGTTGTTTATCAAAAAGCTTCTTTCTAGTTTTTCTCTGAGGATATGTCCTTTGTCATGATAGTATTCAAAACAATCAGAAATGTCACTTCTCAGAATAGAAAGAAGCAGAGCTAACAAACTGCTCCGGATAACATTGGTGTAACTGTAAGATGAATTCACACATCACAAAGGTATTTCACAGAAAACTTCTTTCACCTTTTCATCTGAGGACTTTTTCTTTTTCACCATCAGCCTCACTGCCCTCACGAATGTCCCATTGCAGATTCCATGAGAATAGTGTGAGCAAACTGCTCAATGAAAGAATGATGTAACTCTGTGAGGTGAATTCACACATCACAAAGAAATTTCTCCGAAGGCTTATCTCAACTTCTTATTTGAGGATATTTCCTTTTTCACCATGGGCTTCAATGCAATCGAAAGTATCCCTCACAGATTCGACAGAAGAAGTGTTAATAAACTACTCCATGAAGACAATGGTGTAACTCTGTGAGATGAATTCAGACATCACAGAGCAGTTTCTCAGAAAGGTTCTGTCTAGTTTTTATCTGAGGATATTTACTTTGTTGCCATAAGCTTCAGAGCAATCCAAAATATCCCTTCTCAGATTCCACAAAAATAGTGCTAGTAGGCACTAGCACCAGGAAAGACTAGTGTAACACTTACAGATGAATTCATACATCACAAAGCTGTTTTTCAAAAATTTTCTTTCTAGATTTTTTTTTTATTATTATTATACTTTAAGTTCTAGGGTACATGTGCATAACGTGCAGGTTTGTTACATATGTATACTTGTGCCATGTTGGTGTGCTGCACCCATCAACTCATCAGCACCCATCAACTCGTCATTTACATCAGGTATAATTCCCTATGCAATCCCTCCCCCCTACCCCCTCCCCATGGTAGGCCTCGGTGTGTGATGTTCCCTTTCCTGAGTCCAAGTGATCTCATTGTTCAGTTCCCACCTATGAGTGAGAACATGCGGTGTTTGGTTTTCTGTTCTTGTGATAGTTTGTTAAGAATGATGGTTTCCAGCTGCATCCATGCCCCTACAAAGGACACAAACTCATCGTTTTTTATGGCTGCATAGTATTCCATGGTGTATATGTGCCACATTTTCTTAATCCAATCTGTCACTGATGGACATTTGGGTTGATTCCAAGTCTTTGCCATTGTGAATAGTGCTGCAATAAACATACGTGTGCATGTGTCTTTAAAGCAGCATGATTTATAATCCTTTGGGTATATACCCAGTAATGGGATGGCTGGGTCATATGGTACATCTAGTTCTAGATCCTTGAGGAATCATCATACTGTTTTCCATAATGGTTGAACTAGTTTACAATCCCATCAACATTGTAAAAGTGTTCCTATTTCTCCACATCTTCTCCAGCACCTGCTGTTTCCTGACTTTTTAATGATTGCCATTCTAACTGGTGTGAGATGGTATCTCATTGTGGTTTTGATTTGCATTTCTCTGATGGCCAGTGATGATGAGCATTTTTTCATGTGTCTGTTGGCTGTATGAATGTCTTCTTTTGAGAAATGTCTGTTCATATCCTTCACCCACTTTTTGATGGGGTTGTTTGTTTTTTTCTTGTTTATTTGTTTGAGTTCTTTGTAGGTTCTGGATATTAGCCCTTTGTCAGATGAGTAGATTGCAAAAATTTTCTCCCACTCTGTAGGTTGCCTGTTCACTCTGATGGTAGTTTCTTTTGCTGTGCAGAAGCTCTTTAGTTTAATGAGATCCCATTTGTCAATTTT